>NC_034174.2:34372836-34535336 GCF_002021735.2 Oncorhynchus kisutch
CACCACCGTCTGGAGAGCCCTTGCAGTATTGAAAATGTCCTCACCTGTGATTTGAAGACACAACCTCTTAGTGCACGCTGAGCCACCATGTCTGATTTCACCTGCATTGCTACACTTTGCACCTCAAAGTAAATCTCAGCTCTATTAAAAGTACACTCAAGAAAAAATATTTGATTTATCATAGTGATTAAGTCAGGGTTTCCTAAACTCACTCCTCGAGGGGTGCACGTTTTGGCTTTCACCCTGGCACTACACAGCTGATTCAAGTAATCAACTAATCATCAAGCTTTGATCATTTGAATCAGCTGTGTAGTGTTAGGACAAAAAACAAAACATCCATCCCTTGGGTTCCAGAGGATCGAGTTTGGGAAACGCTGGATTAAGGAGTAACATTAAAACAGAGTAATATACCCCACCAACATTAAACAACCAGACAGAAAACCATCAAATGAAACAAGTAAATCAAATCAATGATGAGAGAATAGTCAGATTAACTGAGGACTGACACAGACATGGTGGTGTAGCAGGAAGATTGGAATGCCATGAGCCAAAAGGTTGTGCGTTCAAATCCCAGGTGAGCACATGTTGAATAATGGGGACGTGGGGATGGCAGGTAGCCTAGCAGTTGAGCGCGTTGGGCCAATAACCGAAAGGTCACTGGTTTAAATCACCGAGCCTACTAGTTAAAAAATCTGTCAATGTGCCCTAAAGCAAGGCACTTAACCATAATTGCTCTGGATAAGAGCATCTGCTATATGAATAATTTCTGTATAAATGAACATGCATGGTAGGTAATCATGTCAACGTGTCAAATTTGTAAGTTGAAAACATTGTATGTTAAAAGCACTGTGTGTGTGTGTAACCAGTTGCCCAGCTTTTTTTAGTTAAGATGCCCAAATAATAGTTTACACTTAAATTGACTGAATTTTTGCCTAAGTTTTCACAAGTTGGAGCTAAGTTTGGGCCAACAATTTTTGTTGTTGTTCAGATAACACGAAAAGTTGAGTAAACAGAAAAAAGGGCTGTGTTACTTAATAATAATTAGTTGAAACAACTAGATTTTTTTCAGTGAACAATAACAGTAAATGTTATTAAACTGCATGTACTAATAGGGTGTAACCTACATCCAGAGGTTATGAAAATGCTGAATCTGTTATTAATACACGTTGACCACATGCCAACGTGACCGTTGTTTTAATGTGATGTCAGAAGCATAAGAGTGGATCTCCATGTATTATTACGTCATCCACCAAGGTTTGAGATGGTGGGTTCATTCACCCCCCCCCCCCCCCATTAGACCCAATATGTGCTGTCATGTTCACAGTGCAAGACAGCCTTTCTAAACCAATATGGCACTACTTACTGAATGAATTCTCAATTTCTTTATTTTATCAGAACACTTTCCTGCACTCGACTTAGCCAGCTTCACGTACCTTAATGTCTGACATTTTAAAGCACAGGTTCTGCTCAAAGTATGACTATTCATGGGTTGCACCTCATTCGGTTGTTGCCGATCTAACCAACGTTGTTAGATCTCGCAGCATATTGATGTACGACTGATGGTTAATGGTCAGTCTTTCTGAACGAGGGCTAATGACTGTTTCATGAAAATGATGCTATAGAAGCCTGGAAATACGATGACATTGCTAAAGTATACAAATAATTAATAGAAAACGACTTTGCCATCATTATGATGCCGTCAAGTTTACTTTAGAGAGATGGCAATGTTGCCTTGAGCTAGAAAAGTTTGTTCCCTCAGCCCTATGTTCCCTGGGCCCTATGATCCCTCAACCTATGTTCCCAGAGCCCTATATTCCCCCAGCCCTATGTTTCCTCAGCCCTATGTTCCCTGGGCCCTGTGTTCCCTGAGCCCTATGTTCCCTCAGCCCTATGTTCCCTCAGTACCCACTAAACCAATTTCAATCAAAATTGGCATAAATGCTTATTGTCCAAATCATTTGTATTTTAATCAAATACCCAGTGTGCTTTGTAAGTGTTCATTTTCACATAACATTTTGGTCATTTAGCAGACATTTTTATCACACCATAGTGCCATCACACTTCTGATACAAATGCAGTACATTTGGGGTGATAGGAGCCCACAGAAGTGCGAGTCGCTATAAAAAATGGTGTAGAAAAGTATTTTGTATTTTGAAATTGTGTAACTTGTTGCAAAATACATTTCTTTGTAGTTAAGGCCAGTGGAATACAAATTACACTAAATACTCTAAAGTAACTGAAATGCACTACTGTTCCAAAGTTTGGGGTCACTTAGAAATGTCCTTGTTTTTTAAAAAGAAAAGCACAGTTTTTGTCCATTAAAATAACATCAAATTGATCAGAAATACAGTGTAGACCTTACTAATGTTGTAAATAACTATTGTAGCTAGAAACGGCTGATTTTTTTGTGTAATATCTACATTAGCCATTATCAGCAACCATCACTCCTGTGTTCCAATGGCACATTGTGTTAGCTAATCAAAGTTTATCAATTTAAAAGGCTAATTGATCATTAGAAAACCCTTTTGCAATTATGTTAGCACAGCTGAAAACTGTTGTTCTGATTAAAGAAGCAATAAAACTGGCCTTCTTTCGACTAGTTGAGTTGCAAAGAAAAAGCCCCCCCCCCCCCCCCCCATTTTTTTATTTAAAATCCAGGTTGTAGGGCAAGGAAATAGATAAAATGCCAAGGGGGTGAATACTTTCGCAAGCCACTGTATGTGTACATTAAGGCTGTGAAAAATATAAGCTATGTCAAATATTTGTAATCACTCCCTTCTTCTGAGGGAACATAGGGCCCAGGGAACATAGGTTGATGGAGCATAGGGCCGAGGGAACACAGGGCCCAGGGAACATAGGGCCCAGGGAACATAGGGCCCAGGGAACATAGGTTGATGGAGCATAGGGCCGAGGGAACACAGGGCTGATGTAACATGGACATGGTCCCTCAGAAATAGCTAGAAATGCTAATGTTAGCTAGCAAAAATGTCAGTGCTCTCCCCCCAATTTTACCTAGCTAGCTAAAGTTATACTGCATCTCAAGTCAATCTGGTGACATCACAATGATGACAAAAGCTTATCCTACTAATTATTTGCCTCCTTTTGAAATGTTGTTTCCAAGCCACAGTAATGCACTTCAGACAAAATCCTAATCAGCACCTACACTCTTAGAAAAAAAAGGGTTCTAAAAGGGATCTTTGGCTGTCCCTATAGGAGAACCCTTTTTGGTTCCAGGTTTAACCTTTTTGGGCTCCAAGTAGAACCCTCTTGGGTTACATGAAGAACTCTCTGTGGAAAGGGTCCTACATGAGCTCTGCACGAGAAGAACCAAAAAGGGTTCTTCAAAGTGTTCTCCTATGGGGACAGTCGAAGAACCCTTTTAGGTTCTAGATAGCACCTTTTATTATACATGTGTATTTAGACTGCATTGCATAGAATGCTCAGCTGGGCTTCAGTCCTGAAACGAACGTTAAAAACAACATTGTGATTAAATGATGTCTTGTTTTTTTTGCATTTAGTGTGTTTCTTTGCTATGCATTTTTGTCATGTACTGTATTTTCTGAAATGGCCTTGCATACAGCAACTAGTTCATGTAAATACATATAGATTTTGATAGGCAAATATTGTTTTGCTTTATTTGCACTGATAAAATGAGAATGGAACTGAAAGTGGAATGTAAGTGCACTCTTCTCCTAAATGTTATTCTTTAATCCTGTGTCTTGGTCGACCTGTGCCAAACTCACTAAGCCCAGTGCCTGGAGTTAGCTAACCATGGATATATCAGTTATATCAGATCAATGACAAAAAAGAGACTTCAACATTAAGTTACATAACATGTCAAATTCCTATTTGTATCAAGCCACAGCTCAGCTTTATAATGAGAGTGGTTTCCCTGATGTGAAACCCTGCTATTAGCCATAACTACTGTAGTGGACTTTGTACTGGATGAGTTATTTATTTCAAACCATGGGGGTTTCTCAGACAAGTAAAGTGACTAAGGTCGGATATCCTTTGCATGTGTCAGTTTGTGTGATTTCTTCTAATTACCCTGTGCTAGGGTTGCAAAGCTACTGGTAATTCACCAAAGTTCCCAAAATCTTCAGTAATTTTTTAATGTATTTTAATTTAAATTTGACCCCTTTTTCTCCCCAATTTCGTGGTATCCAATTGTTTAGTAGCTACTATCTTGTCTCATCGCTACAACTCCCGTACGGGCTCGGGAGAGACATTGTCATTACAGTAGTAAAATAACAAAAAACACAAAGTGCGCATTTTGACTTTGAACTTAAGCATGAGAATAGTGTGCTGTTCACCTGAATGTACTGTACATGTGCTCAGGGAGACGGCAACCTTACTGTGGTCCAGGACCAGCACTGTCTCTCTTCAACTCTTGGTTGTCCAAGTGGATTATTATTTGTTCAGATGATGATGAGAACATAAATATGTACAAAAAGGAAAAATACAAAAGGCCAAAACAAAAGACTCAAAAATAAACTAAAGTCTCTGTGGGCTATTTATACTCCCACACGTATTTCAACTGTGTCTGTGTATAACTGTAACTGCACTAATAAAGCAGAAGTGCAATGTATCTGGTTTCAGATCACTGTGAGGGCTTCAGCAGAGCGAGCAGCGGGGCCTGGGTGATACAGACAGACAGCAGTATGCAGTATAGGAGAGTAGGGCAGGAGAAATGGCAGCACTGCTCTGTTCCTTACCTCTCCCTTGAGGCTTCCTGACCCAGAATAGTGAGGGGGGAAAGTTTGTTTTCTGGGGTAACTGAAAGTTGCAGACACCTTGTTCTATATAGGCTGGATCCTTCATCATCCAGTGCTCTCCTTCTTTCCCTCTCCCAGGGTCCCTCTCTTTCTCGTTACTTTCTTCAACAGTATCCCCAATTATTTCAACTCTTCGTCATTATTTTTTGTCTATCTCTCTTTCTGTTTCACAACGTATCCTGTTTCTCATGGTAAGGCTGTTGGTTAGGTCCTCTTTAGTTCATGCAGGTTTCATCATACTTACTCATACCTATTACATAGGGCCAGGGTTTTTTCCAGATCTGAGCAAGAAAAACTCCATGCTCTACTCATACTGCATACCACTCCAGTGATTCCTACTCTTTTTGACTAATGACCATTAATTTGCTCCAGTTCTTCCCTCTCTAGATACAAACCCCTCCCCTGGTACCTGCTGCTCCTGTTCCTATTATCCGACATGGGGGTTTTGTAAACACTTCATTAGCAACTAGGTTGTGCTAATAGCTACTGTTGATGCTGTTACTGTACTTCAGTTATTATTCACAGTACTGATCATTTGCTCAGCAGATGTATCAATCATGAGGCAGGCATATACATGATCAAAGAGGGAAGTGCCAGGTAATAATATGACATTTATCTGACCATCCTTGACTGTTTTTCTTTTCTTTATCAGCCTATAATACCTTCAGTATTCTAATTCTGGCCCCTATTGGCCATCTGTTCTTTAGTCTATATTGTATCAATACCAAAAATGCAATTTTTGTATTCCATGCGCCCAAACTGTCTCAAAGGAAACACTGAATGTGAGAGGTTAGTGATCATCACAATAGAGACGGGACAGGACAATAATAAACAAGGCGATATAACAATTGTGATGTCTGTACAAGTAAGAAGTAGTGGGGTGGAGAAGTGAGACCTAAAAAGAGAGAAGAGGGAGGTCAGTTCTAATACAGATGTAGGCTCTTAATTTGTATTGTCGCAGCAAAATAATATTAAATATTGCCTGCAGAAACAGGATTTGAACATTTAGTCCATAATGTTGCTTGATTGATGGTTAGCTGGCTAAAATTAGGTTACATGAAAAGTGCAATATTGTTAAAAGTGCATTTATCTGACCATCCTTGACTGTTAACCATCAATCAAGCAACATTATGGACTAAATGTTCAAATCCTGTTTCTGCAGGCAATATTT
Source organism: Oncorhynchus kisutch (assembly GCF_002021735.2). Classification (NCBI taxonomy): domain Eukaryota; kingdom Metazoa; phylum Chordata; class Actinopteri; order Salmoniformes; family Salmonidae; genus Oncorhynchus; species Oncorhynchus kisutch. The sequence goes on from NC_034174.2 coordinate 34,378,783, forward strand.
TTGAGTTAGTGAGGGTTTTTTGTGAATTTATGTAAGGCGCAGGAAAATTCTCAGTAACAAAAGAGTGATCAAATTAAGATTCTACATCTGTAGTCATCTTAGTTTTTCTCTGTGTCCTCATTACTGACACTGACTGAGTGTTGAGTACACTGCTTGTTTTAGGATGGAGGTCGAGGGTGGGAGGATACGCTGTTATAGTGGGATGGTACTGTAGCAGCGTCATAACCCAAACACACACACACACACATGCCCCAGGCATGAGGCACAGAGAGCGAAGCATGCGACTCATCAATGCCACAGAATAGAACAGCTCAATAAGGTCAGCTGCCCTCAGCTCTAATTGTCTCTCAGGCTATTGTCTCTCAAATGGACAGCAAACTGTTAAAGATTGCTCAAATATCTATAAGGAAGTAAACATATTCCTTCTGACCTTAGAGGATGACAAAGTGAGAGCTGCCTTGTGTGAACTCATGGCCAAATTCACGTTACACACACATGATAGCAAGGATAAGCTTTCTAAGGCACTCACCAGAGAGGCGAAAGAGCCGTGTGTGTCTGTGCACTAGCTTCAAATGCAGTTCTGAAACTCATATTGCCATTAGTTACCGTATACACCCTCATCTTCCTGTGTGTCAAGTATTACACAAATGTGTTTTTTCTGCTGCTTTATGTTCAAAAAGAGAAAGCATCATCAGTAGGGATGTAGGAGGTGGTTTAACCCATTTACAGAGACTTAAAGAGTCATAGAACTGGAGCTGTGAAAGAGAAAGAGAGGAAAGAAAGAGATTGAGAAAAAAAGAGCAAATACATCCTCATGACATTAGCTTGACATTTCTGGGTCTGCACCTCCGCAATGCAGTGGAGAGAGAGAGGAGAACAGGAGAGGGGAGGAGAGGTAGAGGAGGGTAGAAGAAGAGAGGGACAAGCTGTATGTCCCACTTTAGTGACTCTACATGCAGCCCACACTGACAAGTCACACCTCTTCCTCTCCCTCCATTCCGCCATCCTTTCACCAGTCCACTTTTAGAATCCTCCCTCTCTCCCTCCCTGAAACAAACAGACAAATAGGAAGAAAATAAGCCCCTCAACCCCCCGGCCCTGTGTTATCTATACATGGAGTGTGTTATGGTTTCCATACTCTGTTTCAGCAATGTTGGTCTGCAGAGAGAGAAACCTAAACATGCGAGCAGCGCTGATGGACGCCACTAAAGATCAGATAAGTTAGATCAAATATACTTGTCTTCAGCTTTCATCTAACACCCCCGATATGCACACAAACACACATTAAGTTTAAAGCCCAGCTCTGAGGACAGGCGCCTGTGTCTATGGTTGTGACCCAGATGGCACCCTATTCCCGAGTGCACTACTTTTGACCAGGGCCCATAGGGATCTGTTCAAAGTAGTCCACTATATAGAGAATTGATTGTCATTTGAGACTCATGCTATGTCTGTCTGTAGTGGTGCTGGGTGGTATTAACTGTCCCTGTGGGGATTTACGTAAGTATTCTATTGGCTGGGGGTCATTAGCATTAGGAATTGAATGGCTGGGCTTTCATAACAACGCAAAGGGTCATTACGCGCACCACTATGACAGGGTTTCCTCTCCAGTCAATTTAATCAAACAATGAATCACTGATCACATTACCACAGAGCGACTCTCATTAACTTACCCAAGAGACTCGGTATAAACACTATAGAAGAGATAGTAGTGCCACGAGTCAGAGGCAGAGAAGTCAGAAAGTACATCATGGAACCTCTGGGTGTGATTGTTCCCAGTAACCATGCTTATGTCCCAAATGGCACCCTAGTCCCTATATAGTGCACTACCTTTGAACAGAGCTCTATGGGCTCTGGTCAAAAGAAGTGCCCTAAAAAGGAATATGGTGCCATTTACCTCCGCCTCTGTGACCTCGAGCTAGCTGTGGCCTATTAGAGAATTAGAGCCATGTATGTCAGTGCAGAGCTGGGGGAGTCAGCTGTGTGGAGCCAGATCCATCAGAAAGCCATCGCTCAATGTAATCTCCACATGCTAAATTTACCTCCATGTTCTGCACCCCAGAGTCAGAGTCAGAAGCTGAGTTCTACACACCCACAGAGTTGTATAAGGTGAGGAATTCCCCAGTTCTGTCATGAGTCAGGATCTCCCTGTTATGTAATCATGATTGGAGTAGAGCAGTGACACATACCTGTACCTCCCTGTCCCACAGGTCTCATCTTACAGCAGGGGACCCCCCCCCCCCACACACACACACATACACACAGTTTAATTAATCCATCTATAATTAAGCCTCTATGTAGGGATAATAGACATATTTATACTGCCGAAATACTGCGTGCTAATCTCTGTGATGGTCTTTAGTAGTTAATGATGTGTGTGTGTGTGTGTGTGTCTACGTGTGTGCACTTGCTACTGCATTGCGTGTGCGCACATGAGTGTGGGGAGTATCTGCACTTGAAGCCTAAACATTGGATGATGTTCAACAATTTACAGTTTTGGTGCCAGTTTAGCCTGAGGTACAGTGGTAGCCTCAGCAGCAGCCAAATCTACCACCTCCACATCCTCAGAGTTCTGCCCAAACCAGACTACCCCCGCAGCCGAGCCACGTGATCCAAACCCACACACACCAGGACTTTATGTAAAACTCAGCCCAGGTCTTTTTCCCACACAGAAAAAACACACGAATCTCAGATTATCTACACGTGATCTTGTGTGATCTCATGTGATTCAATGTGAAGTAAATGTGTTAACATAACACTACACGTGACATGTTAACACATGTAAGCACATGATCTCATGTGAAATTAATGTGAAATACATGTGACAACATGGGGATGCAAAATCTCAACATGTGATACCGTGAAACTACATGTGACAACAGGTGAACATGTGAAAACACGATCTCGTGTGAAATACATGTGACAACATGGAGATGCAAAATCTCAACATGTGATACCATGACACTGTATTTTTACAACTAAATGAAGGTGTTAATGTGAAAGGACAGTATGATGCTGTATGTTGATTACTTGGGACTCAACCTCACTTGGGATTTGAACTCACAACCTCTTGGTTGCTAGCTACCTGAAGTTCCTGCCACCAGTGCATTTGGAAAGTATTCAGACACCTTCACTTTTTCCATATTTTGTTGTTACAGCCTTATTCTAAAATGGATTAAATCGTTTTTCTCCCCTCATCAATCTACACATAATATCCCATTGAGACAAAGCAAAAACAGTTTTTAATGTTTGCAAATGTATTAAAAATAACAAACATAAATACCTTATTTACGTACAGTAAGTTTTCAAACCCTTTGCTATGAGACTCAAAATTGAGCTCAGGTGCATCCTGTTTCCAATGATCATCATTGAGATGTTTCTGCAACTTGGAGTCCACCTGTGGTAAATTCAATTGATTGTACATAATTTGGAAAGGCACACACCTGTCCATATAACATCCCACAGTTGACGGTGCATGTCAGAGCAAAAACCAAGCCATGCGGTTAAAGGAATTGTCCATAGAGCTCCCCGAGACAGGATTGTGTCGAGGGACATGTTTGCAGCATTGAAAGTCCCCAAGAACGCAGTGGTCTCCATCATTCTTAAATGGAAGAAGTTTGGAACCACCAAGACTCTTCCTAGAGCTGGCCGTCCAGCCAAACTGAGCAAATGGGTGAGAAGGGTCTTGGTCAGGGAGGTGCTGTGGGGATGTTTTTCAGTGACAGGGACACGGCAAAGACAACGCAGGAGTGGCTTCGTGAAAAGTCCCTGAATGTCCTTAAGTGGCCCAGCCAGAGCCTGGACTTGAACCCGATCTCTGGAGAGACCTGAAAATAGCTGTGCAGCAACCCTCCCCATCCAAACTGACAGAGCTGAAGAGGATCTGCAGAGAATAATGGGATAAACTCCCCAAATACAGGTGTTCCAAGCTTGTAACGTCATACCCAATAAGACTCGAGGCTGTAATAACTGCCAAAGGGGCTTCAACAAAGGGTCTGAATACATATGTAAATGTGATATTGAAGTTAATTTTATTTTAATATATTTGCAAAAATAAATAAAAAATGTTTTTGCTTTATCTTTATGGGGCATTGTGTGCATAGTGCGCTTTGAAATATACATTTGAAGTCGAAAGTTTACATACACTTAGGTTAGAGTCATAAAACTAGTTTTTCAACCACTTCACAATTAGATGTTAACAAACTATAATTTTGGCAAGTCGGTTAGGGCATCTACTTTGTGCATGACACAAGTAATTTTTCCAACAATTGTTTACAGACATATTATTTCACTTATAGTTTACTGTATCACAATTCCAGTGTGATACATACACTAAGTTGACTGTGCCTTTAAACAGCTTGGAAAATTCCAGAAAATGATGTCATGGCTTTAGAAGCTTCTGATAGGCTAATTGACATCATTTGACTCAATTGGAGGTGTACCTGTAGATGTATTTTAAGGCCTACTATCAAACTCAGTCGCTCTTTGCTTGACATCATGGGAAAATCAAAAGAAATCAGCCAAGACCTCAGAAAAAAAAATGTGGACCTCCACAAGTCTGGTTCATCCTTGGGAGCAATTTCCAAACGACTGAAGGTACCATGTTCATCTGTACAAACAATAGTATGCAAGTATAAACACCATGGGACCACACAGCCGTCATACCGCTCAGGAAGGAGACGCGTTCTGTCTACTAGAAATGAACATACTTTGGTGCGAAAACTGCAAATCAATCCCAGAACAACAGCAAAGGACCTTGTGAAGATGCTGGAGGAAACAGCGACAAAAGTATCTATATCCACAGTAAAACAAGTCCTATATCGACATAACCTGAAAGGCCGCTCAGCAAGGAAGAAGCCACTGCTCCAAAACTGCCATAAAAAAAGCCAGACTATGGTTTGCAACTGCACATGGGGACAAAGATCGTACTTTTTGGAGAAATGTCCTCTGGTCTGATGAAACATAAATAGAACTAGTTGGCCATAATGACCATCGTTATGTTTGGAGGAAAAGGGGGAGGCTTGCAAGCCAAAGAACACCATCCCAACCGTGAAGCATGGGGGTGGCAGCATCATGTTATGGGGGTGCTTTGCTGAAGGAGGGACTGGTGCACTTCACAAGATAGATGGCATCATGAGGTAGGAAAATTATGATGATATATTATGATACATTCAATAAGACACCTGGTGTAGCGTGGTGCGTAATTGGTGGCAGAGAAGTCTGGCGCAGGAGAGCAGAACTGGGTGATAACCGGAGATTTATTTAGCAAAACCAACGGCATCCAGAACAACAAGATACATGGGCACAAAAATAACCCGTTGTGCGCTCACGGGGAACGTGTACAAGCACTACAATAAACAATCCCACACAAAGACATGGGGGGAACAGAGGGTTAAGTACACAACAAGTAATTGAGGGAATTGAAACCAGGTGTGAGGAAAAACAAGACAAAACACATGGAAAATGAAAAGTGGATCGATCATGGCTAGAAGACCGGCGACGCCGAACTCCAAGTGCCGCCGAACAAGGAGAGGCCCCGACTTCGGCAGAAGTCGTGACAGTACCCCTCCTTGGAGCTGCGCGCCAACGCCGGCCTCGGGGACGACCCGGAGGGCGAGGCGCAGGGCGATCCGGACGGAGACGATGGAACTCCCGCAGCATTGACGGGTCCAACACATCCTCCACCGGAACCCAGCACCTCTCCTCCGGACCATACCCCTCCCACTCCACGAGGTACTGAAGGTCCCTCGCACGACGCTTCGAATCCAGAATAGAGTGAACGGAGTACGCCGGGGCGCCCTCGATGTCCAGAGGGGGCGGAGGAACCATCCGCACCTCAGACTCCTGGAGCAGGCCAACTACCACCGACCTGAGGAGCGACACATGGAACGAGGGGTTAATACGGTAATCAGGGGGAAGCTATAACCTATAACAAACCTCGTTCACTCTCTTCAGGACTTTAAATGGCCCCACAAACCGCGGTCCCAGCTTCCGGCAGGGTAAGCTAAGGGCAGGTTCCGGGTCGAGAGCCAGACCCGGTCCCCCGGTGCTGAAGACCAGGGCCTCACTGAGGTGACGGTCTGCGCTGGCTTTCTGCGATGTCCCATATCTCCTCCCCGCGCCTGAACCAGTCATTCACCACAGGAGCCTCGGTCTGACTCTGATGCCAAGGCGCCAGAACCGGCTTTACCCCAGTACGCACTGAAAGGGGGACAGGTTAGTGGAGGAGTGGCGGAGTGAGTTCTGAGCCATCTCGGCCCAGGGCACGAACGCTGCGCACTCCCCCGGTCGATCCTGGCAATACAACCGCAGAAACCTGCCCACATCCTGGTTCACTCTCTCCACCTGCCCATTACTCTCGGGATGAAACCCAGAGGTAAGGCTGATCGAGACCCCCAAGCCTTCCATGAACGCCTTCCAGACCCTCGAAGTGAACTGGGGACCTTGACAGGCATTATATCCTCAGGCACCCCGTAGTGCCGGAAGACGTACGTAAACAAGGCCTCCGCAGTCCGTAGGGCCATAGGGAGACAGAGTAGAGGGAGGAGACGGCCGGACTTAGAGAACCGATCCACAACAACCAGGATCGTGGTGTTTTCCTGTGAGGGGGGAGGTCGGTAAGAAAATGCACCGACAGGTGCGACCAAGGCCGCTGTGGAACGGGTAATGGGTGTAGCTTCCCTCTGGGCAGGTGCCTAGGAGCCTTACACTGGGTGCACACCGAGCAGGAGGAAACATATACCCTCACGTCCTTGGCCAAGGTAGGCCACCAGTACTTCCCAACCAAACAGCGCACCGTCCGAACAATCCCAGGATAACCAGAGGAGGGTGACGTGTGGGCCCAATAGATCAACCGGTCATGGATAGCAGACGGAACGTACAGACGCCCAGCAGGACACTGGAGGGGAGCTGGCTCTGCACGTAACGCCTGCTCAATGTCCGAGTCCAGCTCCCACACTACCGGCGCCACCAGGCAGGAGGCCGGGAGTATGGGACTGGGATCCATGGGCAGCTCCTCTGTGTCATACAGTCTGCCTTCACGTTTTGGGAACCTGGTCTGTAGGAAAGGGAAAAAACTAAATGGGTGAAAAACATGGCCCACCTTGCCTGGCGAGGGTTCAGTCTCCTCGCTGCCCGGATGTCCTCCAGATTGCGGTGGTCAGTCCAGATGAGAAAAGGGTGTTTAGCCCCGGGCTGTGCTTCTTCAAGAAGAAGGCACAGGGGCGGAGCTTCGGTGGCGTACCTGAGCACTGAGAGAGCATGGCTCCTATCCCAGCCTCGGACGCGTCCACCTACACTATGAACGCCAAAGAGGGATCCGGATGGGCCAGCACGGGAGCCAAGGTTAACAGAGCCCTCAGGTGACCAAAAGCCCTGTCCACCTCAGCCGACCACTGCAAACGTACCGGGCCCCCCTTCAGCAGTGAGGTAATGGAAGCCGCTACCTGACCAAAACCACGGATAAACCTCTGGTAGTAATTGGCAAACCCCAGGAACCGCTGCACTTCCTTTTTCTGTGGGGGGAGTCGGCCAATTACGCACGGCTGAAATGCGGTCACTCTCCATCTCCACCTCCGAGGTACCCCTAGGAAGGAGACGGACTGCTGGAAGAACAGGCATATCTCAGCCTTGACATACAGGTCATGCTCCAACAGTCGACCAAGCACCCTGCGCACCAGGGACACATGCTCGGCGCATGTAGCGGAGTATATCAGAATGTCATCAATATACACCACTACACCCTGCCCGTGCAGGTCCCTGAAAATCTTGTCTACAAAGGCTTGGAAGACTGATGGAGCATTCATCAACCCGTACGGCATGACGAGGTACTCATAATGCCCTGAGGGAGTACTGAACGCTGTCTTCCACTCGTCTCCCTCCCGGATACGCATCAGGTTGTAAGCACTCCTGAGATCTAGTTTGGTGAAGAAGCGAGGTAGATAAGAGGTAGCGGGTAACTGTACCTCACAGTGATCTGATTTAGGCCTCGGTAGTCAATACACGGGCGCAGACCTCCCTCCTTCTTCACAAAAAATAAACTTGAGGAGGCGGGTGAAGTGGAGGACCGAATGTACCCCCGACGCAGGGATTCGGAGACATATGTTTCCATAGCCGCCGTCTCCGCCTGTGAGAGGGGATACACTTGGGGGGAACAGTGGGTTAAGTACACAACAAGTAATTGAGGGAATTGAAACCAGGTGTGAGGAAAAACAAGACAAAACACATGGAAAATGAAAAGTGGATCGATGATGGCTAGAAGACCGGCGACGCCGACCGCCGAGCGCCGCCCGAATAGGGAGAGGACCCGACTTCGGCGGAAGTCGTGACACCTGGATTCCGCAACTATGTTTTTCACCTACTGTACCCATTGACTGTAATGTACAATTTTTCATATTTACATCCTAATGACCACTACGGAGGACAATTTTGCACATAAAATCAAATCTTGGTAACTTGGTTTTTTCACCCCAAATAATTGCAGGTCTCAGGAGTATACTCACGTGCCTACCAGACCCTCAGGTCAGTGAGTGTAATGGGTTAGCTACAGGTAAGTTACTGTGAATTTTACAAGAACCCGCTTGCAACTTGTTTACAGTAAGTTATTGAAAATGAACTTCTTGTCAACCAGCTGCCATTAAGCTACTGGAAAATGCACAGCAACCTTGTCACACTGCAGCTCTTTATTGTCACAAGTTCTTACAACAATTCTAGAACTGACAGCGTATAACTGAAAGTTTATAACGTAGGTGCACACAGGTCGAGAGACAAATTTGAGTGTGAAATTCCATACCGCCTTGCACACTTGCCTGCATCTTGCTGATATAGGATGTAATTATTAGTCCAACAGTTTCTATTGGATAAATTCAAGTATGTTTATCGCCGTTTTGTTCCGATTGCTTCCATATAAGAAACTTTTTTTTTAACCTCTGACATGCGCTCTCCTCCTCTCACCTCTTGCACAACACACAGCCTACATTGTTGTCACCATATTAGCTAAAGTAACATCATAGTCAGCATAGCTAATAGAACTAACGGGTTAGTAAATGTGCTACAATCATGAAGTAACATTACAGTGTAAGCAGTTGCACAGGTGGGCTTGGTGGCAATACATTTGTAAAACCAAATGCTTACCTTGACTTGGAAGAGTTCCAGTGTTGTGTTGGATAGTCTTAGCCAGCTAGCTAACATAGCATCCCTCTGTTTGAGCAGGGTGTTTCAGTAGGCTAAACTCGCAAGCTGCATTTGCTAGCTAAGTAAGTAAAACTTAAAGTGAAAAAGAAATACAATTTCTCTCTTTATATATTTCTCTCTTGCTTCTCCTTCATTTTGGACAAAATGTATATGTTCAAAACTCATCAACTTTTATCTTTCTCTCTTTTTAAGTCAAATATTCACCACATTTTATGCACTGCAGTGCTAGCTAGCTGTAGCTTATGCTGTCAGTACTAGATTAATTTTCTGATCCTTTGATTGGGTGGATAATATGTCAGTTCATGCTGCAAGAGCTCTGATAGATTGCAGGACGTCCTCCGGAAGTTGTCATAATTACTGTGTAAGTCTATGGAAGGGGCTGAGAACCATGAGCCTCCTAGGTTTTGTATAGAAGTCAATGTACCCAGAGGAGGACTGACACCAGCTGTCCTCCGGTTGAGGCTACTGTTGACCTTCTTTGAAAAATAGTGCGTTTTAATAAATAATTTGGTGACGTTTAGTATAGTTTTATCTGAAAAGGATAACTTCTTAAATGTTTTACCATTTTAATGTTTTATAAAATTCACTGAGGAAGATGGTCCTCCCCTTCCTCCTCTGAGGAGCCTCTACTGACATGAACGCAGCGTGTGTTCTTAACCAAGTGGGAAGTGGGAATTTATACCCTGATGAAGACAGCTTGTCTGTCGAAACGTTGGTTATTAGTTTATAAAATTATTGTATCTGGGTGTGCGGCTCTCCTTTTCTTTTGGAAGTGGGAATTAACACATAAAACTGGGAGAAATCCACTTGAACAGCCCTCCAACTGGTAATTACTACTGTCAAACTTGTCTATCATCCTGAGCTCCCATTTCTCCCTCATGCTGACCTCTGACGTCAGCTACTAAGGAAATTACATTTATAACATAATTTTCGGAAGGAAAAATGCAACAACATTATTAATAAAAAGCAATATATTAATATGAATTTTGAACACAGTAATTTGCTTACAAGCATGATAGCTGTACTTTTAGTTTATGGTTAATGCAGCTTGTTGGCCATTAGGCAATCAGCATTTCTCAACAAGTTCAAAGCACATGAATGCATCCAACTGGTATTTACGACTTCACAACTGGTAAAATCCCACCTCCCAAATTGTTACGAATCGAGCATTAAATTGAATGTATTGGGTAGAACATTTTACTATTATGCTAGATTCTCCGCACATGTACAGTACCAGTTAAAAGTTTGGACACACCTACTCATTCCAGGGGTTTTCTTTATTTTCACTATTTTCTACATTGTAGAATAATAGTGAAGACATCAAAACTATGAAATAATACATATGGAATCATGTAGTAACCAAAAAAGGGTTAAACAAATCAAATTAAAATAATATTTCAGATTCTTCGAAGTAGCTACCCTTTGCATTGATGACAGCTTTGCACACTCTTGGCTTTCTCTCAACCAGCTTCACCTGGAATGCTTTTCCAGCCGTCTTGAAGGAGTTCCCATATATGCCGAGCACTTGTTGGGCGCTTTTCTTTCACTCTGCAGTCCCACTCATCCCAAACCATCTGAATTGGGTTGAGGTTGGGTGATTGTGGTGCCCAGGTCATCTGATGCAGCACTCCATCACTCTCCTTCTTGGTCAAATAGCCCTTACACAACCTGGAGGTTACTTTTTTTACATGGGCAATGTCATGTGTTATCGCTATTCAGCTAAAGCATGACCCCACCTGGAATTTGAACTCACATCTTCTGGATGTGAGGTACACTGACCTTTCTGCTGTGCCACAAAGTATGTATATGCATTCAATACATCTCTGCACTTACATTGATTTATTTCCTCAATTTGAGTGTTTTCTGTCTAGCTGTATAATGTTGGTGGTGCATATTAGTCTGCTTTAATGTTACACCTGAATCCCTATGATAAATAATACTTTTTCTTGAGTGTATTTTTTAAATCAAAGCTGGGATGTACTTTGAAGTCCAAAAGTGTAGGAATAAAGGTGAAATCAGTAATAGACATGGTGGGATAGCAGGATGATTGGAATGCAGTGTTCCAAGCATTTATGAGTTCAAATCCCAGGAAAGGACATGTTAAATAGTTATTACTGTAAACATATTCAAAGTGTGTCAAATATGTTAAAAAAAGAAGAAAAAAAAGCACTGTGTGTGTGTATCATAACAACTATATTTGATTGCAAGGCATCACATGTGAAACTTCATGTGGAATATCATTACAAAGTTTTCGAAAAACACATTGTTTTAGATGATTTCACCTGTGCAAAACATGTGGAAATGTCACATGTTAAAAGTGTTTTTTTCCATAACGGTCGTCCATACAGCGATCTGGAACAGACATACTCATCCCGCATACAGCGATCTGGAACAGACATACTCATCCCGCACACAGCGATCTAGGACAGACATACTCACAGCGCTGCCAATATTGAGAAAGGCTTAAAAAAAAGTCACGGTATAAAAAACTGTAGAATTCAATAGGGAAGTGGAGGCATAATTGACTAAGCACTGTTGTAAAGCTAAGAGTTGAAGAACTTGGAGTTAAAAGAGGGCAATTCATTATTATCACCAATTGGCATAAATGTTTTATGATGCCTATACAATGGATCAATGTCAACACAGGAGTCAGGAGATGACCAATAATCAGTGAAACCAAAAGAGGACATGGATCTGTGTATTCTGGGTTGCCGCAAAGACTTCTGCATCCGCAGTGCAGTGCAGTATAGTGCGTGTGTGCGTGCGTGCGTGTGTGTGTGTGTGTGTGTGTGTGTGTGTGTGTGTGTGTGTACGGTCGACGTCACTTCGCTACAGTCTGCGGAGAAGCCTGAGAGCAAGCGAGCAGTAGCTTACTTCCTCGATCGACGGAATCACAGACGAGAAACTGAAGGGAAGACACGAACAAGAAAACTCACGAAACAAGAAATAATCCACACGTTTGCAAGACGAGGTAAGTCAACGGAAAATGACTTTCGGTCATTCGGCTAATTGAGGAAATATATTTTTGTAACTTTTTTCGGTTTTGTTGCGTTTTGCAACCTAGTTTGAGAAGTTTTTCAGGGTTGATTATTGAATGCTTAAATAGCCTTTATACTTTTTACTAGTAGTTGCGCTTGCGCGAATAGCGTACTAATATTTCGAGTACTAGTATTTCGAGTACTAGCCTACAACTGTAATGTTATCTGTTGTTTATGGCGGGCACTGACATGCGCCACATACCAGATAAAAAAAATTGCACAGTAACCTACAGTTTCATGACGTGCAAGAGACGAATGAATCCTTCAAGAGAACGTTGGCCTTGACGAATACTTCAAATGTTTCTAAACTGTAAACGCCGGGGTCTTTTTATGAACAGACTGTCATATAAATCCAGACTTTTCTCAATTATGAGACATCAAGAAACTATTATTTTATATTTGTAGAAAAGAGTGATGATACTGTACATAATAGCCTACCTTGCTTCCAAATCGCTCTGGGGTTTCTCAAGATCACGACACGTTGAATTGACGTCTGTGCCCAGTGAGAAGGCATTGATGGAGAAACCGTTTTAAAGGCATCCACTTATCAACACTATTCAGTTCATTTCCCAATTACTTTACATTTCATGACCAATTCTGCATGTTTGTTGTTGGCTAATAACTGTGTTGAAAAGAAAGGTACTTGACTGTGAAACTTTGGTCCCCGGGGCCCTTTTGTATGCAGGTTTGCTTGCTAAGGGAATCCCCCTTTCATGTTGCATTGCATTGTGAGTCACCACTGGGCCCAATCACAATGCCTACTGGAGTTGGTGAAGCACATTCACATCCAACTAACAGTGCAAAGATGAAACAAGAAGAAGACATGATCTCTGCACACCCAGCTGTTGGCCAACTTGAACTGATCAGATGATGATGTTGAAGACACTGATCTCATTCTTCTCAAAAGGAAGTGTGTGTGTGCGCGTGCGCGTGCGTGTGTGTGTGTTCCGGCGCATGGAGTAAATTGACTCTTTAATATCTTATTCCGTTGTGTCCCACTATAAAGACTGGACTGATCATCGTGTTGCAGCCTCCATCACAGAGAGTGATCAGCTTTATCCATACGCTTCACTTTCATTGCCTGGAGTGTAGCCCATTGTGTGAGTGTGCGTGCGTGTTTATTTGCGCTGCTCAACAATCAGAAGATCAGACCTCGACTGGAACATTGTTCAGCTCACTAGCTGCATGGCTTTGGCTGTGACTGCACTGGAGATGTTATGTCATAGATTAACAGGCTGAATAGTGGTCACTTTGAATGGCCCCATTAGAGTTTGAGTTATGAGTCTGTGTAAGAAGGCCTGTAGTCATTACCGCTCGCTCTCCGTTCATCCATCTCTCCCTCTCTCCCTTCATCTCGGTCTCTCTGTTAGATCATAAGTATTTGTTCTCGCCCGTTGGTTTGGTGACAGACTTCAACTTTATAGGATAAATTGCACTATAGATGGTGACACAAAAGGTGGACGGGGACATATATATATTTTTATCAGGTCAGATGAACACTCCAAACAGCCTACCAGACCGCTCTGAGGCGTCCGCATGGTCCTAAAGCACACCCTGGCTTAGTTTTGGATCACATTTTAATCATAAAACTGGGGGGGGGACATGTCCCAAGTGAAAATTGTACAGTTCACTACTGGCCCAGTAGCCTTGAGTTACGAAGGAGGAGATTAGAGTCCAGGTCCTCTACAGTCTACTACAGGTCATGTCTCCTGCAGAGTCTACTAGAAGTGGTCTGCTGTGAAAGAAATAACCATGACTGCCATAGATCGTATGAGCTTGTGAAAGGAATAACCATGACTGCCATAGATCGTATGAGCTTGTTCCAGGACTGCTGTCTCACTAGTGTGTGTGTGTGTGTCAGAGGGGTTCTTTAAGCTTACACTTGAGTGACGGTCTCTCAGCTATAATAAGTGTTTGTCTCTGTGTATGGTATGTGTGCTTGCATGTCTACTAGCATGAGTCTACCGTTGTTGCGTTGTTTGATCTCCACAGGGTGATGATGCAATGATGCTTCACTTCCCTGTCCAGATCTGTATTCTCTACATAAAAGTTTGGACTAACACACAGTTTCACACTCCGCCCACACATGCGCTCACGCACGCACGCACACACACACGCACGCAGACACACTATTAGTGTTCGGTTTAAAGCTGGAATCCACATTAGGTGAAACAGCGCCAATGGTCGCCCCAGGTGCATTTGTTACTGTTTTTGTTTTGTTTATGGAAGGAGGGTAGGAGCATCCAGCATACTGGTAAAACAAAAATGGAATATAAACTCTGCTGTTTTACCACATGTGCAATGATGTCCAACGGGGAAGAACTGTCTTTGTTGTGACATCGCAAATGGACATGGCAGTTTCACTGCTAATGAGTCCAGCTTTAAGACCCACGTGATTTGATAGGATGTGTGATGCTTATTTATCACAGTTTCGTTGTGTGCTGTAATAGAATCATCTACAGCCTTGTAAATACACCTGGCTACCCATGGCTGACTAGTAACTAACACGTTTCCAGTCTGCGCTTGTCATTTACCAAAAAGCTCTGCCACAGTTTGCCAGGCTAATGATGGCCAGTGTACTGTAGCACAGCTGTGTGATGTCATTGTCTGAGGTGCTGTCAGTCAGCTGTCTGTGAGTCAGAAGGGGATGATGTGTGAATGCATGACTGCATTGGGACAATATGCATATGTTTATTCAACACAGTTGCTGTGATTCACTATATTGTCATACTATAAACAAACAAAGTGTTTGGAGAGGGAGGTGGACAGTGGACACAGGCGATGGGAGAGGAGGAAGAAAGAAAGCGATATGGAAAGGAGTATGAGCTCACAGCCAGGCTCATTGCCACTACATACAGAGAGAGAGAACCGGCTGGTGGACAAGATTATAGTGCTGAGCGATTAACCGAAATATCAGTTATTTTTAGTTTTTTAAACAACTAATTGACCAACCTATTTGAATTCCATTGAGTTTTTCGTTTTAATGTGAGCTCAATGTGCACACTGCGCTGCACCTTTTCTGGAGATAAATTAGATCATGCCAGAACTGTGTGATATAGTAGTGAGTTGTAGTTTCCAACAGGCCAATGTTTTACATAGTTTAGCGCAGAAAACATGATAATTAACTACAATGACCATAATCCATTTTGCGTCTACTTGTACGGTCTGTGTTTATTTTACTCCTGCTACGTAAGAGACAGAAGGATACATAGCAGAGCAGTTTACACACGTTCACCCATCACTCACAAGCTACTGATGTACAGAGCAGTTTACACACGCTCACCCATCACTCACATGCTACTGATGTACAGAGCAGTTTACACACGTTCACCCATCACTCACATGCTACTGATGTACAGAGCAGTTTACACACGCTCACCCATCACTCACATGCTACTGATGTACAGAGCAGTTTACACACGCTCACCCATCACTCACATGCTACTGATGTACAGAGCAGTTTACACACGCTCACCCATCACTCACATGCTACTGATGTACAGAGCAGTTTACACACGCTCACCCATCACTCACATGCTACTGATGTACAGAGCAGTTTACACACGCTCACCCATCACTCGCATGCTACTGATGTACAGAGCAGTTTACACACGCTCACCCAGCACTCGCATGCTACTGATGTACAGAGCAGTTTACACACGCTCACCCAGCACTCGCATGCTACTGATGTACAGAGCAGTTTACACACGCTCACCCAGCACTCGCATGCTACTGATGTACAGAGCAGTTTACATACGCTCACCCATCACTCACATGCTACTGATGTACAGAGCAGTTTACATACGCTCACCCATCACTCACATGCTACTGATGTACAGAGCAGTTTACACACGCTCACCCATCACTCACATGCTACTGATGTACAGAGCAGTTTACACACGCTCACCCATCACTCACATGCTACTGATGTACAGAGCAGTTTACACACGCTCACCCATCACTCACATGCTACTGATGTACAGAGCAGTTTACACACGCTCACCCATCACTCACATGCTACTGATGTACAGAGCAGTTTACACACGCTCACCCATCACTCACATGCTACTGATGTACAGAGCAGTTTACACACGCTCACCCATCACTCACATGCTACTGATGTACAGAGCAGTTTACACACGCTCACCCAGCACTCGCATGCTACTGATGTACAGAGCAGTTTACACACGCTCACCCATCACTCACATGCTACTGATGTACAGAGCAGTTTCTTCGTGAGGTATCTCTACCTGAAAATACATGATCTAAGTGATTGCTGGTAGGTTTTCAGCAGTCATAAATGTAGGCTTTATTTACTTTGATTTTTGTCAGACTGCATAGACAGCAGGTGTATAGAGATGATGACTTGGAATGAAATAATAAAGTCAGCAAATAAAACAAATGTAATATACACAACAACTGAAATATTTTATTAAAATAAAGTAATGTCAATAAGTGATGGTTAATAAGTGATAAGCAGTAATGGTCACTACCATCATGGGACTTTTATTCATTGTTTTATTCTGTGTTGTTGCAGCATTCAATCCACATAATGCATAGAGCATTTCATGTTTAAAAAAATGATTGGGCCTTCTGAGTGACACAGCGGTCTAAGGCACTGCATCACAGTGCTAGAGGTGTCACTACAGACCTGGGTTTGATCCCAGGCTGTATCATAACTGGCCGTGATCGGGAGTCCTATAGGGCGGTGCACAATTGGCCCAGTGTCGTCCAGGTTAGGGGAGGGTTTGGCCGGGGAGGGGGGGCTTTACTTGGCTCATCGCTCTCTAGTGACTCCTTGTGGCAGGCCGGGCACTTGCAGGTTGACCTTGGTCAGTTGAACGGTGTTTCCTTCCGATACATTGGTGCGGCTGGCACCAATCTCTGATTTGCCTGGTAACACACACACACACACACAGTTTATTATTGATCAACAGCCGGAATCATCACAGCTCAAAGCTTGAACACATCGACTCCTGCTTTAATACATGCTGAATGTCATTCCTCTGTCTGTCATTTTTCTGTCCTCTCTTACTTTTTCTCTTTTTTCTTTCCTTGTTTTTGCCATCATTTCTTTGTCTTCTGACATATTTTTGACGTGTATGGGTGGTGGTGTAAAGCTGGGGAACAGAAACACAGGAATGTTGTTGAGGAGCCCTCTTTAGACTTTGGACTTGTTGAGACTTGCTCCCTCCCAGGATGCAGGGAAATACCTTCAGTACCAGAGCTACAGTACACTCAGAGAGAATCACAGAGATCACACACACACATTCTTCAACACCTGCTACTATCATTTCACACCATACACACATTCTCACTGACAAAATTATAAATGAAGCTGTTCTTGACAGAAGTGCTTAAATGCCATGTTTTCTGTGTTCCTATTGTAGGCTATGTGTGTGTGTGTGTTGGTTTGGATTAGGGTTCTTCTAATGTGAGATTGAACCATCAGAGTTCAAGTTGAACCTTTGGTTTACAGTGTCAGTAAGGTTAAAGTCACATGTGGATGTGAGATATGTGAGAAGGGCGTTGACTCAGCTCCGTTTCTCATTAGTAGGTTTAGGCCTATGTCACAGAAAGAGTTTCTGTTTGTTAAGGTGACTCAGAATATCTTTATTTCTCATACACACCCATACTCTCACTCGCTAACTAGAGTCACTCACTCACTCACACGCACACTCACTAACACACGCACGCACACACACACTCTCCCACATACGCACTCACACACACACACAAATATACTCACTCACATAAATAGTGGCTGGTTGCACCTTAATTGGGGAGGACGGGCTCATAGTGATGGCTGGAATGGAATTAATGGAACAACATAGAGCTATTCATTTTACAGTAATGGTTCTATGTGTTTGATGCCATTCCATTGACTCCATTCCAGACATTACTATGTGCTGTCCTCCCCTCACCAGCCTCCTGTAATATACACACATATGGATACATACAGTACCAGTCAAAAGTTTGGACACACCTACTCATTCAAGTGTTGTTCTTTATTTTTGATCTACATTGCAGAATAATAGTGAATAGATCAAACTTTGAAATATCACATATGGAATCATGTAGTAACCAAAAGATTGTTCAACAAATCAACTTCTTCAAAGTAGCCACCCTTTGCCTTGATGACAGCTTTGCACACTCTTGGCATTCTCTCAACCAGCTTCACCTGGAATGCTTTTCCAACTGTCTTGAAGGAGTTCCCACATATCCTCAGCACTTGTTGGCAATTTTTCTTTCACTCTACGGTCCAACTCATCCCAAACCATCTCAATTGGGTTGAGGTCAGATGATTGTGGAGGCCAGGTCATATGATGCAGCACTCCATCACTCTACTTGGTCAAATAGCCCTTACACAGCCTGGAGGTGTGTTTTGGGTCATTGTCCTGTTGAAAAACAAATGATAGTCCCACTAACCAGATGGGATGGCGTATCGCTGTAGAATGCTCTGATAGCCATGCTGGTTAAGTGTGCCGTGAATTCTAAATAAGTCACTGACGGTGTCACCAGCAAAGCACCCCCAACCATCACACCTCCTCCTCCATGCTTCACAGTGGGAACCACACATGAGGCGATCATCCATTCACCTACTCTGTGTCTCACAGAGACACGATAGTTGGAACAAAAAATCTCCAATTTGGTCTCATCAGACCAAAGGACAGATCTCCACCGGTCTAATGTCCATTGCTCGTGTTTCTTGGCCCAAGCAAGTCTCTTCTTATTGATGGCCTTGAGTAGTGGTTTCTATGCAGCAATTTGACCATGAAGGCCTGATTCACGCAGTCTCCTTTGAACAGTTGATGTTGTCTGTTACTTGAACTCTGTGATGCATTTATTTGGGCTGCAATTTCTGAGGCTGGTAACTCTAATGACTTATCCTCTGTAGCAGAGGTAACTCTGGGTCTTCCTTTCCTGTGGCGGTCCTCATGAGAGCCAGTTTCACCATAGCGCTTTGGTGGTTTTTGCAACTGCACTTGAAGAAACTTTCAAAGTTCTTGAAATTTTCCAGATTTTTTTACCTTCATGTCTTAAAGTAATGATGGACTGTCATTTTCCTTTGCTTATTTTAGCTTGCCATCATATGGACTTGGTCTTTTATAACGACACAAGGCGAGACCCAGATGTAGACACGGGAGGCAGATGTTTTGAGCTCTGATGTTTATTATAATCCAAGGAGTAGGCAAAAGGCAGGTCGGGGACAGGCAAGAGTTCATAACCAGGTCAGACTCCAAAACGATACAGGGCAGCAGGCAGGCTCGAGGTCAAGGGCAGGCAGGCGGGCTCAGAGCTAGGACAGGCAAGGGTCAGAACCATGAGGACGAGAAAAACAGACTGGAATAAAACAGGAGCTAGGAGAAAAACCGCTGGTTGACTTGACAAACTGGCACAGACAGACAGAAAACACAGGTATAAAATACACAGGGATAATGGGGAAGATGGGCAACACCTGGGGGGGTGGAGACAAGCACAAGGACGGTTGAAACGGATCAGGTTGTGACACTTTTACCAAATAGGGCTATATTCTGTATACCACCCCTACATTGTCAAAACACAATTGATTAGCTCAAACGCATTAAGAAGGAAAGAAATTCCACAAATTAACTTTTATCAAAGCACACCACATGAAGCTGGTTGAGAGAATGCCAAGAGTGTGCAAAGCTGTCATCAAGGCAAAAGGTGGTTACTTTGAAGAATCTCAAATATAAAATATATTTTGATTTGTTTAACACTTTTTTTGGTTACTACATGATTCCATATGTGTTATTTCATAGTTTTGATGTCTTCACTATTATTCTACAATGTAGAAAAATAGTAAAAATAAAGAAAAACCCTCAAATGAGTAGGTGTGTCCAAACTTTTGACTCATGAAACAATGAATTAAACAATTATCCACATTAGTAGCATGTGACTGATGCTGGTGGATGTGTGTGTTTGCATGCGCGTGCGTGTGTGCATAACCCTCATAACAGATGGTGAAGTTACTGAATCACGGCTGTCATGTGCGTATGAACAGGAGGCTGAGTGACGGACATGTCACTGCAAATATGTTGCCGTGGTTACATTCTGCTTGGCCATGTCTTTGAACAGGTGGCCCAGTGACACATCACCATGGCGCCCTTCTTGCGGATTGCCTTCAACTCCTACGACCTGGGTGTGCTGTCTCCACTGGCCCCTTCTGATCCCCCCTTCTGTGCCATCAAGATGAAGGAGGCCCTCACCACCGGTGATAATCTGACTATTACTGTAGTTATTACTGTGTTATAGTAGGACTATTTTAGTCCCATTGTCCCATAGAATCACATTGTAACCTGTTACCAGTGTGGTACAGATGTGCACATTTTTTGATTGTTACACAAGAATATGAAAAATCAGTCTCTTATCTTATCTTTTAACCTTTATCTAACCTTTCTCTCCCTTTCCCTCTCTCCCTCCTTCTCTCCAGAGCGTGGTAAGACCCTGGTTCAGAGGAAGCCCACCATGTTCCCAGCCTGGAAGGCCAGCTTCGACGCCCACATCTACGAGGGGCGTGTCCTGCAGGTGCTGCTGATGAAGACTGCCGAGGAGCCATTGGCTGAGGTCACAGTGGGCGTGTCCGTCCTCGCCGAGCGCTGCAAAAAGGGCAACGGCCGTGCTGAATTTTGGGTAGGAGGTCTGCAGTCGGATTCTCTACCTTCCTGCCTGAATTATGTGTCTAATTTACAGATGATTGTTTGTGTTCAGGTGGACCTACAGCCCTCAGGGAAGGTGATGATGGCAGTGCAGTTCTTCTTGGAGGGAGCAACTGATACAGGTGAGAGTCAGGAGACAAAGCCCACCTCTCTTCTTCTCATCCTCCACTTTTCCCTTCCTACCTGGCCTGGCATCTTTTATGTGATGTTTGTCACACTGAAGCCTTCTGTCTGTTCCCTTGGTTCTCATCTGTTCACTGCACTTACTTCTTAAATACAGACAGAGTAGACAGCACAGCACACACATTCTTGCAGTCATGTACAGGTCTTGTATATGAATCCCGGTTTTCTAAACATAGTTCTCTATTCTTGGCTTTCCTATATAAGGTTTTGCCTGTTTTCTCATACTAACAGTGTACAAAGCACTCCAAATGTTGTCTCTACTGTTCCTAACGCTACATTCATGTTTCTAAATTGTAGCGCTCCACTGACGCTTCTCTCCCTGTCACCCATAGAGGGCAAGCTGCCCACGAAGGAGGAGGAAGGGGGGCCCACCATAAACCGCAGACGAGGAGCCATCAAACAGGCCAAGATCCACGAGGTCAAATGTCACGAGTTCATCGCCACCTTCTTCAGACAGCCCACCTTCTGCTCCGTCTGCAGAGAGTTTGTCTGGTCAGTTATTCAGTCTGTCCAGCCATCTGGCTCTTTACTCCTAGCTCTATTATCTGTTCGCTTGTTGCTAACAGAAGTGATTCAATATTTAGAAGTTTTATTATCGGTTCCATTCATCTAATTTAAGTGGCAACGTCTTGGTCGGTCTACTTCATGCTGAGAGACTGAGTGGGGAGATAAGATTAGACAATGTCTTAGTAATCTCCTCCTATCTAACTTTAGACTTAGGGTTGGTGGCTAAGAAAGTGGGTCAGAAATCCTGCATTGTGTGGAAATACCAGCACAACATTTAGCAGTGTATTTGCAAAATCAGCACCTCTTCACTGCTAGTCATTTATTTTCAAGTGCTGTAGTGTTGTGTTCTACTAGAATAGGTGGTGTCTGTAGAGACGGTGACAGAGTCTCCGTTTGCTGCTGTATAAACAGTGCTCAACTATCAGCTGATTGTGGTCACAACCACAATTATTGGCAACCTTGACAAAGATTAGCAAAAAATACTGTACACTCTTAGAAAAAAAGGGTTCCAAAAGAGTTCGTCTCCATAGGAGAACCCTTTTTGGTTCCAAGTAGAACCCTTTTGGGTTTCATGTGGAACCCTATGTGGAAAGGGTTCTATGTAGAAACCAAAAGGGCACTTCAAAGGGTTCACTCTTTTACACTAGGTTGTAGACAGCACCTTTTTTTCTAAGAGTGTATAAAATCAACAGCATACAAATACTGAGCTATATTGTATGCTCAAAAAAATACTAATACAACTGCTCTGAGAAAAAGATGGCTATCAAAATTATTGGCACCCCTGTTTTCAATACTTTGTGCACCCTCCCCTAGCAAAAATAGCAGCACTTAGCCTGGTTCTATAATGTTTTATGGGATTGAAGAACACATTGGGAGGGATGTTAGACCATTCCTCCATACAGCATCTTTCCAGATCCTTGATATTCTTCGGTCTGCGCATATGGATTGCCCAACAATGCCCCATGACCAGTGAAAGCAAAACAGCCCCATAACATCAATATACCATATTTTACAGTAGGCATGCGGGTATTTTCTGCATATGCATCCTTCTTTCAAGGCCAAACCCACCACTGGTGTGTGTGGCCAAAGAGCTCTATTTGTGTCTCATCTGACCATAGCACCTGGTTCTAATCCAAGTGCCAATGCCGTTTACCAAACTCTAGGCGTTTACATTTGTTGGTTTCTCTCAATAAAGGCTTTTCTATGGCAACCCTTCCAAATAGTCTATTGGCATGGAGGTGGCGTCTAATTCTAGATTTGGAGACTTGGCAACCCCAGGATGTGACCAAGTTCTGTAATTCTCCAACTGTTGCCATTGCTCTTTTCTTTGCCTCCCAAACCATCTTCCTCACTGTGCGTGGGGACGAGATACACGTGGGTCCACTTCCAGGCAAGTTTACCACTGTTTCAGTGGTTATAAACTTCTTCATTGCTTCCCTAATAGTGGTAAGTATATATATTGTATATATATATTTTTTTCAGTCTGTTTTTTGTACACATTGCCTGATTTATGAAAGTCAAAAACCATTTGTCTCTTTTCATTAGTGAGTTCTTTGCCTATCCCCATGGTGATGGGTGACAAATGGACCAACTCCTTTAACCCCAGTGAAACAGGAAGCCCTGAAAGGCCACAATACAGTTCCTTAAGCAGAAATGAACTTAAAACAAAGCTGAATGTTAATGCAGATTCAATTTTGTTAGATTTTATTCATAAGAATCGTTAGGGCTGCCAATTCTGCCAAGTATCTTTGTTAGATTTTATTCATAAGAATCGTTAGGGCTGCCAATTCTGCCAAGTATCTTTGTTAGATTTTATTCATAAGAATCGTTAGGGCTGCCAATTCTGCCAAGTATCTTTGTTAGATTTTATTCATAAGAATCGTTAGGGCTGCCAATTCTGCCAAGTATCTTTGTTAGATTTTATTCATAAGAATCGTTAGGGCTGCCAATTCTGCCAAGTATCTTTGTTAGATTTTATTCATAAGAATCGTTAGGGCTGCCAATTCTGCCAAGTATCTTTGTTAGATTTTATTCATAAGAATCGTTAGGGCTGCCAATTCTGCCAAGTATCTTTGTTAGATTTTATTCATAAGAATCGTTAGGGCTGCCAATTCTGCCAAGTATCTTTGTTAGATTTTATTCATAAGAATCGTTAGGGCTGCCAATTCTGCCAAGTATCTTTGTTAGATTTTATTCATAAGAATCGTTAGGGCTGCCAATTCTGCCAAGTATCTTTGTTAGATTTTATTCATAAGAATCGTTAGGGCTGCCAATTCTGCCAAGTATCTTTTTTAGATGTTATTTTATGACCAAAAAAAAGGGTTTTCCCCGAGCAATTGTATTAGTATGAAATAATATAATTTCCCCATATTTTTTGCATACAAAATAGCTCAGTATTTATGTTCTTTATTTTATACAGTCTTCTTTGCTCGTCTTTATCAAGGGTGCCAATACTTTTGGTCGTGACTGTCCAGTATGTACTCCATTCTCACTTTATCTCCTTTCATCATCAGCACAACACCTAATCATTAGGTGATCATCATCTTCACTGACCCTCCATAATCTCTCACTCCTATACCTTTGTATTCTACAGGGGCCTCAACAAGCAAGGCTACAAGTGCAGACGTAAGTGTACAATAACATGGACTGCTCTGCTATACAAACCAATGCACACAACATCATAGATACACATTATAAACACTGTAGTTATGAACACTCCCACACTGCAGGGCAGACTATACAGCACTACCAGTGACTTTCATATCTGCCTGTATGAACGGTGCTCACCTGCCATCAATATACTCCATATCCCTTCTCTCCCAGAATGCAATGCAGCCATCCACAAGAAATGCATCGACAAGATCATTGGCAGGTGTACGGGCACGGCCGCCAACAGCCGGGACACTGTGGTACGTTGGGACTACTTATTCATTCATTGATTAGGACATTTCCTTATTTACTTGTCCTGTGTCAGTCCAACGTGGAGTTTTCTCCCTCTCCCTGCAACCGTGAGTGTGAGTGTCATTCCAGTTTATCTAATCTGTTTAGTTAGGCTATTACATGTTATACACTGATTATACAAAACGTTAACTACACCTGCTCTTTGCATGACATAGACTGACCAGGTGAAAGCTATGATTCCTTATTGATGTCACTTGGTAAATCTATTTCAGTGTAGATGAAAGGGAGAAGACAGGTTAAAGATGGATTTTTAAGCCTTGAGACAGTTGAGACATGGATTGCGTATGTGTGCCATTCAGAGAGTGAATGGGAAAAAATAAAGAAATGTAATCAAATTTGAATCAATCAGTATTTATGAAGCCCTTTTTACATCAGCCGATGTCACAAAGAGCTATACAGACACCCAGCTTAAACCCCAAGCAGCAGCAATGCAGGTGTAGAAGCACAGTGGCTAGGAAAAACTCCCTAGAAAGGCCAGAACCTAGGAAGAAACCTAGAGAGGAACCAGTATCTGAGGGGTGGCCAGTCCTCTTGTGGCTGTGCCGGGTGGAGATTATAACAGAACATGGCCAAGATGTTCATATGTTCATAGATGACCAGCATGGTCAAATAATAATAATAACAGTGGTTGTAGAGGGTGCAACAGGTCAGCAGCTCAGTGTTAAATATCAGTTGGCTTTTCATAGCCGATCATTCAGAGTTAGAGACAGCAGGTGCGGTAGAGGGAGAGAGTCCAAATCAGCAGGTCCGGGACAAGGTAGCATCTCCGGTGAACAGGTCAGGGTTCCATAGCCGCAGGTAGAACAGTTGAAACTGGAGCAGCAGCATGACCAGGTGGACTGGAGACAGCAAGGAGTCATCATGCCAGGTAGTCCTGAGGCATGGTCCTAGGGCTCAGGTCCTCTGAGAGGAGAGAGAGAATTAGAGGGAGCATACTTAAATTTACACAGGACACCGGATAAGACATGAGAAATACTCAAGATATAACAGACTAATCCTAGCCCCCCGACACATACACTATTGCAGCATAAATACTGGAGGCTGAGACAGGAGGGGTCGGTGCCAGGTGCACAGGTTTGTGTCAAGAACTGCAACGCGGCTGGGGTTTTCATGCTCAACATTTTCCTGTGTGTATCAAGAATGGTCCACCACCTAAAGGACATCCAGCCAGCATCCCTTTGGAATGCTTTCGACACCATGAGGGTGTTCAGAGGGCAAAAGGGGGGATGCAACTCAATATTAGGGAGGTGTTCCTAATGTTTGGTATACTCAGTGTATAGGACTATGGCCAGTTACTGTGTCTTGTAAAAGACTCACGTATGGCCTTGTGTCAATTGAGAAGTCAGTAGTTCTCAATGATCTCCTCAGGGACCCCCAGCCGTTCCAGAGTTAGCACACCTGATTCAATTTGTTAATAAACACAATAATAAAATCTATGGATTATTTACAATATGATATGGCTATTATACCAAAATAAATAAATAAATTCTCTGGTTCTACAAATAATCTTTGAGATTGAGAAAGGTTCTTTGTAGAACCTTTCTCCATTAAAAAAAGGGTTCTATATAGCCCCAAAAAGGGTTGTAACCATAGCGGGGTTTCCTAAACTCAGTCCTGGGCCCCCCCTTGGTGCACTTTTAGTTTTTTGCCCTCGCATTACACAGCTGATTCAAATAATCAAAGCTTGATGATTAGTTAATTATTTGAATCAGCTGTGTAGTGCACAGGCAAAAACAAAAATGTGCAGCAAGGGGGGGCCCAGGACCGAGTTTAGGAAACCCTGTTTTATAGAACATTAGGAAAGGGTTCTTTATAGCTCCATACAGATTATATTTAGAAACTTAAACATGGTTCTTTATAGAACCTTCAACAAAAGGTTCCAAATAGCACCAAAATGTGTTCCGCTATGGTTACAGCCAAATAACCCTTATTTGGAACTATATAGGACCATTTGTTTTTAGTGTGTAGCTGTGATACCATTAGCTGTCGAAGTGTCAAAGGGTCAGAGTCCAAACTAGCAGGCATCAATCAGACCTGCAACCAATCGGATGAGGTCCCCTCACATTCCAGTCAATATTAATCAATAGAGTGGACAAAAGAGCACAGATAACTGAGCTTAGTTACATTCAAAAGTGAGGGATTCTGCATTCACTCACACCTGAGGAGTGGTGAGAAGGGGCATGTTCTGAGTGAGAGAGGGGCTTAAATAAGGCCATCTGTAGACTAGAGATAGAGCAGGAGAGGAGACCAACAGAAAGTGTGTCTGTCAGTCTGTGACCTTCTAAGGAACACCACGGACACTACTACAGGAAGCATCACACCACGGGATGCAAAACAAAAGGAGAGGGGGAGAGAGCATGGCAGGAGAGAGAGAGACAGAGAGAGAGACAGAGAGAGAGACAGAGAGAGAGAGAGGAAGAGAAATGGGGATGATGAGACAGGTGCGCAGGGCCATGAGGTACCCTCCCAGGCGGGTGTTTTGCCCCCAGTTGGTACCGATGGATCTGGGTGTTGATGAGTTGTGTGTGTGTCCGTCACAGTTCCAGAAGGAGCGCTTTAAGATTGACATGCCACACCGCTTCAAGAACCACAACTACATGAGTCCTACCTTCTGTGACCACTGTGGCAGTCTGCTGTGGGGCCTGGTCAAACAGGGCCTCAAGTGTGAAGGTAGGGAGCTGTGTGTGTGCTGTGTCTGTTGTGTTTGTGTTGTCATTGTATTTACCTATACAGTATACTGTAACTCTTTCTATTCTCTTGTAGATTGTGCCATGAATGTGCATCATAAGTGTCAGGATAAAGTGGCCAACCTTTGTGGAATCAACCAGAAACTACTAGCTGAAGCACTTACTCAAGTCAGCCAGGTAAGTGAGAGAGTTTGTTGTGTGTATGTGCAAGCGTGCAGGCATGTGGTCTATGTGTCCCGTGTATGTGGACGTACGTTCTTGCAAGCGATTGCAGCAAAAGCAGTCATCTCGCTGTGATGTTCTCAGATGGATTAAGAGCTCTCAACATGTAAAAAAACTAAATATTTTCGTGGAATTGAACAAGACCACTTTCTCTTGGTTACAGACAGCCAAAATCAATGTGTGCTTAAAGCTGAAGTTGCAATGAGTCAGCAGGCATTTGAATGGCGTCTCTGCGTTGCTCAGAGGACGATGGACAGAAAATGCGCTGTCGTCAGTTATATGAAATGGTGCCAATTTTGTACTGTCACTAAGTATGATCATATTTATTATACAGTTATAAGACAGGTGAAATATTATAGTAAGTCATTTAGAATTAGATTGTTAGTATATTTAGAAAGAATTTCAATTATTTCAATCATTTCAAGCCCTATTCCCCTACTTTTTTTAAATAGGAAAAAAATCATACATGATTTTTCATATTTTCATATTTTTATCATGTTTGTACTGTGTCTTGAGCTTGTGTCCTCAACAGTGACTGCACATCACTGATGTATACATTTTTTTACCAGAAAGGTGAGATTTGAATCTTTCTGGCAGTATAAGAATTGTTTGTGTTTATTATCAATCCCCTCTTCCTGGGGTCCAGCAACATTGGGGCAGTTATACATTTTAAAAACATTACAATGCATTCATAACAGATTTCACAACATATTAAGTGTGTGCCCTCAGGCCTCTACTCTACTACTACTTATCTATACAAAATCTATGTGTAAGTGTGTGTATATTGCGTATGTTATCGTTTGTATGCATGTGTGTCTATGTTTGTGTTGCTTCACACTCCCCGCTGTTCCGTAAGGTGTACTTTTATCTGATTTTTATCTGATTTTACTGCTGGCATGAGTTACTTGATGTGGACTAGAGTTCCATGTCGTCATGGCTCTATGTAGTACTGTGCGCCACCCATAGTCTGTTCTGGGGACTGTGAAGAGACCTTTTGTGGCATGTCTTGTGGGGTATGCATGGGTGTCTGAGCTGTGTGCCAGTAGTTTAAACAGATAGCTTGGTGCATTCAACATGTCAATACCTCTCACAAATATAAGTAGTAAGGAAGTAATTCTTTCCTCCACTTTGAGCCAGGAGAGATTGACATGCATATTATTAATGTTAGCCATGCTGCCCTGTTCTGAGCCAAATGCAATTAACCTAAAGTCTTTCTTTGTTGCACCTGACCACACGACTGAACAGTAGTCCAAGTGTGACAAAACTAGGGCCTGTAGGACCTGCCTTGCTGATAGTGCTGTTAAGAAGGCAGAACAGCACTTTATTATGGACAGACTTATCCACATCTTAGCTACTGTTGTATCAATATGTTTTGACCATGACAGTTTACAATCCAGGGTTACTCCAAGCAGTTTAGTCACCTCAACTTGCTCAATTTCCACATTATTCATTACAAGATTTAGTTGAGGTTTAGGGTTTAGTGAATGATTTGTCCCAAATACAATGCCTTTAGTTAGTACAGATTGAAAAAAGTAACGGGCCTAGACAGCTGCCCTGGGGAATTCCTGATTCCCCTGGATTATGTTGGAGAGGCTTCCATTAAAGAACACCCTCTGTTCAGTTAGACAGGTAACTCTTTATCCACAATATAGCAGGGGGTGTAAAGCCATAACATATATGTTATGGCTTCCTTAAAGCCCCCCAGCCCGGCTTAAAACTTACTCTTGAGAGTTGAAATAGTGGAATGCACAAGGTGCAATTTCAAAATTGGTTAGTGCATCATCAGTTCCTCTTGTCATGTTAGTCATTGCATACCATAAGAGAGCTATTACTTGTCAGAAATGTCCAGATCAAGTTTGGTACAGCAAATTGGCCAGTGTTACCTAGTGTTTATTTTTCAGTGTAACATTTCTAGTGTTGATTCAGGAGTTGTTGTCTAGTGGACGGGTGGGGTGTTGGTTGAGATTTGGGTTAGTGGGGTTGGGGTTTGTGGTGATGGCCCTTTCCCTGCCGGTGTAGGAAGTGGCCCCTTTTCCAGCACAGGTTGCAGCGGTGTGTTGAGATACAGTCTGAGGTTGGATGGATGTCTTTACAGATCTTACAGATGATGGCTGTGCAGGTTGCGGCCAGATGGCCCAGTTGGCCGCAGTTCCTGCATAGTTTGGGCATGCTGTAGTAGTGGACGGAGCACCTGTTGTTCCCAAGTGTGATGGTGCTTGGGAGGTGTTGGACTCCGCCCACTCCATTTGATCCGGTCTTAACTGGACCAGCCATTTTCGTGCCCCAGTCCAGACATTGTTACCTTCAAATCAAATCAAATGTATTTATATAGCCCTTCGTACATCAGCTGATATCTCAGTGCTGTACAGAAACCCAGCCTAAAACCCCAAACAGCAAGCAATGCAGGTGTAGAAGCAAGGTGGCTAGGAAAAACTCCCTAGAAAGGCCGAAACCTAGGAAGAAACCTAGAGAGGAACCAGGCTATTAGGGGTGGCCTGTCCTTCTCAGGCTGTGCCGGGTGGAGATTATAACAGAACATGGCCAAGATGTTCAAATGTTCATAAATGACCAGCATGGTCAAATAATAATAATCACAGGCAGAACAGTTGAAACTGGAGCAGCAGCACGGTCAGGCGGACTGGGGACAGCAAGGAGTCATCATGCCAGGTAGTCCTGAGGCATGGTCATAGGGCTCATGTTCTCCGAGAGAGAGAAAGAGAGAATTAGAGAGAGCATACTTAAATTCACACAGGACACCGGATAAGACAGGAGAAACACACCAGATAGAACAAACAGACCAAATAGGTCTCAACCACACTGCACACTGCCCTAACCCATCTGGACAAGAGGAATACCTATGTGAGAATGCTGTTCATCGACTACAGCTCAGCATTTAACACCATAGTACCCTCCAAACTCGTCATCAAGCTCGAGACCCTGGGTCTCGACCCCGCCCTGTGCAACTGGGTACTGGACTTCCTGACGGGCCGCCCCCAGGTGGTGAGGGTAGGTAACAATATCTCCACCCCGCTGATCCTCAACACTGGGGCCCCACAAGGGTGCGTTCTGAGCCCTCTCCTGTTGCGTGGCCACGCACGCCTCCAACTCAATCATCAAGTTTGCGGACGACACAACAGTGGTAAGGCTTGATTACCAACAACGACGAGACTGCCTACAGGGAGGAGGTGATTGCCCTCGGAGTGTGGTGTCAGGAAAATAACCTCACACTCAACGTCAACAAAACTAAGGAGATGATTGTGGACTTCAGGAAACAGCAGAGGGAACACACCCCTATCCACATCGATGGAACAGTAGTGGAGAGGGTAGTAAGTTTTATGTTCCTCGGCGTACACATCACAGACAAACTGAATTGGTCCACCCACACAGACTGCATCGTGAAGAAGGCGCAGCAGCGCCTCTTCAACCTCAGGAGGCTGAAGAAATTCGGCTTGTCACCAAAAGCACTCACAAACTTCTACAGATGCACAATCGAGAGCATCCTGTCGGGCTGTATCACCGCCTGGTACGGCAACTGCTCCGCCCACAACCGTAAGGCTCTCCAGAGGGTAGTGAGGTCTGCACAACGCATCACCGGGGGCAAACTACCTGCCCTCCAGGACACCTACACCACCCGATGTCACAGGAAGGCCATAAAGATCATCAAGGACAACAACCACCCGAGCCACTGCCTGTTCACCCCGCTATCATCCAGAAGGCGAGGTCAGTACAGGTGCATCAAAGCTGGGACCGAGAGACTGAAAAACAGCTTCTATCTCAAGGCCATCAGACTGTTAAACAGCCACCACTAACATTGAGTGGCTGCTGCCAACACACTGACAATGACACTGACTCAACTCCAGCCACTTTAATAATGGGAATTGATGTAAAATATATCACTAGCCACTTTAAACACTGCTACTTAATATAATGTTTACATACCCTACATTATTTATCTCATATGTATACGTATATACTGTACTCTATATCATCTACTGCATCTTTATGTAATACATGTATCACTAGCCACTTTAAACTATGCCACTTTGTTTACATACTCATCTCATATGTATATACTGTACTAGATACCATCTACTGCATCTTGCCTATGCCGTTCTGTACCATCACTTATTCATATATCTTTATGTACATATTCTTTATCCTTTTACACTTGTGTGTATAAGGTAGTAGTTTTGGAATTGTTAGCTAGATTACTCGTTGGTTATTACTACATTGTCGAAACTAGAAGCACAAGCATTTCGCTACACTCGCATTAACATCTGCTAACCATGTGTATGTGACAAATACAATTTGATTTGATTTGATGTTTATCTCCCCCCTCCTCCCTCTTGTGGTGGTGGCTGGTTCCTGGTTGTGGGCTGGTGCCGGTTCTGTGAGCGCGATAGTGGGAGGTAGGGGTAGAGAGACATGGAGAGAGAGAGCGAAGTAGAGATTGTGTCCATCGGCCTTGGCTGGCTTGGAAAGTTTACCGTTTCCATCAGACTTCACTCGCATAGAAAAATTGGATGGAAACATGGTTAGTATTGATTTAAGACTGAAGAATTTGCTGTGTGGATATGTCAGTGGTGAAAAGGAAAGTGTTTTTATTTGCTTCTCCATCTCATCACCCTTTTGTAAACATTTTCTCTCTCCCTCTGTCGCCTGTATGTTTTTCAGAAATCCTCCTCTCGGCGCTCAGACCCAACCCTACCTGACCCAGATATAGGGGTCTATGAGGAAGTCATTAGGAACTCCATTGGTGGTCTGGATGGTCAGTGTGTGTGTTGATTTTATGAACATATTTGATGATGATGTGTGATGTTAAATTCACTGAAATCAAGTTGGTGTAAATTGTTTGAAGACAAATATGTTTTTATATATACCCTTACAGAAAAAAACACGATTTAACATGTGAAAACGTGTTTTTGGAACACTCCACATGATCACTTGTGAAATGTGTGTGTTTTTTCCATAAGGGTAATGTTAATTATAATAATGATGATGATAATGACGATTGGGATGATGACTTTATAATGACCTGTGTGGGTTCCCCAGACGGCCCCTCCTATGCCAGGCTGTGGGAGGGCTCAAGCCCTCACCCCCCATCTCGCCTCACCCACCTGACACGCATCAACGTAGACAACTTTGTTTTTCACAAGGTCCTGGGCAAGGGCAGCTTTGGCAAGGTAAGCCTGGTACAGCAGACAGTCAGGATCCTAGAGCAGCACAGTTCACATACTGGACACCAGTAGACACAACAGACTTTATGGGAGGATATTACCACCAATATAATATTTAAATCCGGTTCACCCCTCTTCTTTTGTTTTCTCTTGTCTTCTTCTCTTCTTTCCTTTATTATGTTATTTTCCTCTCATTTTATTCCCCTTACTGTCCCCCACCCTTCTCTCCCCAGGTCCTGCTGGCAGAGTTGAAAGGTCAGGGGGAGTGGTTTGCGGTGAAGGCTCTGAAGAAAGATGTGGTTCTGATGGATGATGATGTGGAGTGTACCATGGTGGAGAAGAGAGTCCTGGCCCTGGCCTGGGACAACCCCTTCCTCACACACCTCTACTCCACCTTCCAGTCCAAGGTACGGACTCTAGCCCTACACACACTCCTTGGTCCTCTTACTGTGTGTCAATCTGAGAAGCAAAAACACAACAGAAAGATTAGCCGTTGTTTTTTTCTGATTAGCATTAGCAAAAGATAAGCGTCTACAAAAGCTGTCTCCAATAAGAAGTGATATCAACGCATAACAAACTCGTTTTCATAGCTTATTACACTACTACTGTACTGGGGACTATACATTACGTGTTATGATACCTGACGTTGAGCGTGTTGTCCACAGGAACACTTGTTCTTTGTCATGGAGTATCTGAATGGAGGAGACCTGATGTTCCATATTCAGGAGAAGGGACGCTTTGACCTCTACAGGGCAACGTGAGTTTCACCTGTCAGAAACACTGATAGTGTATAGATTCAGATAGTTTGAGTGAGGTCAAACACAGAGGAGGTACAGAGTCTCGTGTCTGTTGAGCTCTTCTGAGTGTGTATCTGAAACTGGATGTTAAACTAACTGGTGCTCAGTTTGGGATTATGGAGATGTTCAGTCCTCGGGAGCCTGTATAGCCTCTGTGCTCAGGACAGGTGAGATGAGGAGGCATTCACTTCGACACGGTTGCCAACGATACCTAATCCAGCATGGGCTAGACAGTTTCAGAGAGAGAGAGAGAGAGAGATATTCACCCTCTCGCTGTATTAATCATTAACCAATTGTGCGTGTGTATGTTTGCACACCACACAAGCTGGCATCACAGAATGGAGTCTTGGTTTGGTTTCTTGGACAGATTGGTAAACTGCTGAGTTTCCAATGAGTTTCACTATCTCAGAACATAATGAACCTGTTTACCTATTCACTGACTGACCCTAACCTCTTAACCCAGTGGCACAGACACAGTGGGCCGTGACTAAATCACACTTAAGACATTACAGTAAATACACACTGTTTCTTAAAGAGGTGCCTCTTCACCATTTGGCATGTATTGTGCGGTTCCCTCAGACACAGTGTGTGTGTGTGTGTGTGTGCGTGTGCGTGTGCGCGTGCGTGTCTACATGCATATGTATCACTGGCCACTTTAATAAATGGACCACTAGTCACTTTATACAATGCACTCTAAATAATGCCACTTTAACAATGTTTACATATCTTACATGACTCATATCACATGTAAACTCAGTAAAAAAAGAAACGTCCTCTCACTGTCAAGTGCATTTATTTTCAGCAAACTTAACATGTTCATACAAATATTTCCACATAACAAGATTCAACAACTGAGACATAAACTGAACAAGTTCCACAGACATGTGACTAACAGAAATGGAATAATGTGTCCCTGAACAAAGGGGGTGTCAAAATCAAAAGTAACAGTCAGTATCTGGTGTGGCCACCAGCTGCATTAAGTACTACAGTGCATCTCCTCCTCATGGACCACCAGATTTGCCAGTTCTTGCTGTGAGATGTTACCCCACTCTTCCACCAAGGCACCTGCAAGTTCCCGGATATTTCTGGGGGGAATGGCCCTAGCCCTCACCCTCCAATCCAACAGGTCCCAGACCTGCTCAATGGAATTGAGATCCGGGCTCTTCACTGAATGTCAGAACACTGACATTCCTGTCTTGCAGGAAATCATGCACAGAACGAGCAGTATGGCTGGTGGCATTATCATGCTGCAGGGTCCTGTCAGGATGAGCCTGCAGGAAGCGTGCCACATGAGGGAGGAGGATGTCTTCCCTGTAACGCACAGCGTTGAGATTGCCTGCAACGACAACAAGCTCAGTACGATGATGCTGTGACACACCGCCCAAGACCATGACCGACCTTCCACCTCCAAATCGATCCCGCTCCAGAGTACAGGCCTCGGTGTAACGCTCATTCCTTCGACAATAAACGTGATTCCGACTATCACCCCTGGTGAGACAGACAAAACCACGACTCGTCTGTGAAGAGCACTTTTTGCCAGTCCTGTCTGGTTCAGCGAGGGTCAGTTTGTGCCCATAGGCGACGTTGTTGCCGGTGATGTCTGGTGAGGACCTGCCTTACAACAGGCCTACAAGCCCTCAGTCCAGCCTCTCTCAGCCTATTGCGGACTGTTTGAACACTGATGGAGGGATTGTGTCTTACTGGTGTAACTCGGGCAGTTGTTGCCATCCTGTACTTGTCCCACAGGTGTGATGTTCGGATGTACCGATCCTGTGCAGGTGTTGTTACATGTGGTCTGCCACTGCGAGGATGATCAGCTGTCCATCCTGTCTCCCTGTAGCGCTGTCTTAGGCGTCTCACAGTACAGACATTGGAATTTATTGCTCTGGCCACATCTGCAGTCCTCATGCCTCCTTGCAGCATGCCTAAGGCACGTTCCCGCAGATGAGCAGGGACCCTGGGCATCTTTCTTTTGGTATTTTTCAGAGTCAGTAGAAAGGCCTCTTTATTGTCCTAAGTTTTCATAACTGTGACCTTAATTGCCTACCGTCTGTAAGCAGTTAGTGTCTTAACGACCGTTCCACAGGTGCATGTTCATTAATTATTTATGGTTCATTGAACAAGCATGGGAAATGGTGTTTAACCCCTTTACAATGAAGATCTGTGAGGTTATTTGGATTTTTACAAATGATCTTTGAAAGACAGGATCCTGAAAAGGGGACTTTTCTTTTTTTGCTAAGTTTATATACTGTATTTTATACCATCTACTGCACCTTGCCTATGCCGCTTGGCCATCTCTCATCCATATTCTTACATGTACATATTCTCATTCACCCCTAGATTTGTGTGTATTAGGTAGTTGTTGGGGAATCGCTACAGTCGCATTAATATCTGCTAACCATGTGTATGTGACAAATAAAGTTGGATTTGATTTAGTATACTATGGTATAAATACAGTTGTAGTATTCACATATAGTATTCACTGTTGTGTTTTTTAAGACTTTATTGTAGTAGTCAGTGTATTATTTTGTTTTTTTTAATATCCAATCTTTAAAAAATCGAATGTCATGCCCTGACCTTAGATATCTCTGTTTTCTATATATTTTGGTTAGGTCAGGGTGTGACGAGGGTGGGTACTCTAGGTTTTTGTATGTCTAGGGTTTTTTGTATGTCTATGGTTTTTGCATGTCTATGTTGGCCTGATATGGTTCCCAATCAGAGACAGCTGTTTATCGTTGTCTCTGATTGGGGATCATATTTAGGCAGGCCTTTTTCCCACTTTCTGGTGTGGGATCTGTTCTATGTTTAGTTGCCTGTCTGCATTATTCGTATAGCGTCACGTTTCGTTTGTGCTTGTTTGTTTTGTTTTGCTGAGTTTCGGTTTTATTAAAAACATGTGGAACTCATCTTTATAACGAACGTGACAGCTCTACTACAGTATGCTGGGAAATCTGAAAATGATGAGCATGGTTTTGATGGGAATGTTTTACTCTCCACAAAGTAAAACTGACTCAATCACAATCTCACACTCAACACTTGTTATTAACACCAACACTGTTTTTTTTTAAACCACTAGTGTTAATTTCACTCTTAGAGAGTTAATGTAACTCCTGAATCAACACTAGAATGTTACACTGAAAAATCAACACTAAGTAACACTGGCCAATTTGCTGTGTACTTGTTAGTGATTGTGAGTGTTGAGTGAGAGTCAAGGGAGAAACCTGTCTGCACAAACTCCACTTCCTGTCAATCAATCAGTCTCTTAATCCTAATCTCTCCATCCATATCAAGGCCCAATCAGTTCCCCCACCCCAGAGGTGAAAAGAAAAGCAGGTCAGAGATAGGCTAATCCTTTAGCTGTGGCTAGGCTGGGGCCACTGGGCCAAGAGCATCTCTCAGGTTTCATTCATCCTTACAGTATGCAGCCATTGTTCAGCTGCCTCCTCTGTGTACCACTCTATACAAATGGCATCTTCAGTAATGCAGCTAGCTACACACTGGACTGGAGTCCTCAGGGACAGACAGCATTGTTCAGGGGCCAACTCAATAGGGAGATGAATAGATAGAGTAGTACTCTGCTGCCAGCTAGCTGGACCTCTAGACTGTGTAGTGATGTTTATTTCTCTCCCTCCCTCCAGGTTCTACTCTGCTGAGATCATCTGTGGCCTTCAGTTTCTGCACTCCAAAGGGATAATTTACAGGTAAGTCACAAACACCATCTTCGGCACTCTAATGTACACTCACTAACCACTCACTCAATCACATTACTATACAGATAAAAGAGAATGGCCAGAGCCCCTCCACCAAGGATTGATATAGTGATAGTGACTCACTGTCCCACAATGTGAATGTGATTATTAGCTGTCATAACTCGCACCCTTTCCCCTCCACACCTATCTTTCCTCCTACTCTCCCTTACTTGTTTTGTCTCTCTGCCCTCAGAGACCTGAAGTTGGACAATGTGATGTTGGATCATAGTGGTCACGTAAAGATAGCAGACTTTGGCATGTGTAAGGAGAACGTGTTTGGGGAGAACCAGGCTACAACCTTCTGTGGGACTCCTGACTACATCGCTCCAGAGGTATGGAACACAGACATATACTTGGATGCATCATCTCAAATGACACCCTATTCCTTATTTAGTACCCTGCTTTTGACCAGAGCCAGAGTAGTGCACTTAATAGGGAATATGGTAATAGGGAATATGGTATTATATGAAAAACTATCACTGTGAGGGTCTCACTATGATGATATCACTCACTGTGTCTTCCTGTCACTTTTAGATCCTGCTGGGTCAGAAGTACTCCTTCTCTGTGGACTGGTGGTCGTTTGGAGTGCTGCTATACGAGATGCTGATTGGCCAGTCCCCCTTCCATGGTGATGATGAGGACGAGCTGTTTGAGTCTATCCGTACAGACACGCCCCACTACCCTCGCTGGATCACCAAGGAGGCCAAGGACCTGATGGAGAGGGTCTGTATGCCCCCCCCATACAGTGTCCCAATTCTGCCACTGAGTTTGTTTCTCTCCTCCTTTGTGTGTTTTTATCCCTTTATCACTGTGTTTCTCTCCTCCGCCCCTGCAGCTGTTTGAGAGAGACTCCACTCGCAGGCTAGGCATCGTGGGTAACATCCGTGTTCACCCCTTCTTCAAAACCATCAGCTGGTCTGCCCTCGAGAAAAGGGAGGTGGAACCCCCCTTCAGACCCAAAGTGGTACGGTCTAGACATGAGGTTTTATAGTGACTATATAGGACAGTTGTAATAGGCCTAGCACAATATAACATATTTGGGGTAGTTTCAAAGGGGAGAAGAGGCTGTCACTGACAGCCGTTTGTGTATCAAGTCAAAGATCTACAGTAATTCAACTACTGAATGCTCTGTAGAAATCCGGCATTTGCTGTTTATTATTTGATTCATCCCTTACTGTCTCCATCTATCATGTATCCTCTCTTCTGATTGGCATATCTCTTCTGCCAATCACAGAAAGCCCCAAATGACTGCAGCAACTTTGACAGGGAGTTCCTCAGTGAGAAGCCCCGCCTCTCCCATGGTGACAAGAACTTCATGGATTCCATGGACCAATCAGCTTTCGCCGGCTTCTCCTTCATCAACCCAGAGATGGAGCACCTCTTGGAAAAGTGACGGAGGGGTCTCTCAGCCAATCCCCATGCTCTTAGTTCTCAGTGACATCACTGGGGTCATAGGGGAAAGGTGAAGCCAGGATTACATTACTACTGTTTTAGGGTCACTTTGTCAAGGTGTCCTCATTCATGTGATCAAACCTTCAACTTGAGTGAGCTGTTCTACGTTCAGTATTTGTGACTGTAATAGAAACACAAGTTTCCTCTTCGGGTACTTACTTAGTGAAATGATAAGAGTTAAACTTAAACAGGAATTGGCCTCTGTTGTACAGATAGGTGTTATTGTGTGCATGCTAGAGTGTCCAGGTGTACTAGGGGCCTTATATTTTAATGGTCGTGTGTGTGTGTGTGTGTGTGTGTGTGTGTGTGTGTGTGTGTGTGTGTGTGTGGTGTGTGTGTGTGTGTGTGAGGAAATGGAAATGTCAATGCAGAGGGTTTTGTGTGAATGAGCTGTTTGCATGCATAAAGACCTCATACCAACACCAACCACCTCTCAATCTCAACAACCTCTGAATGTGTGTCACGTACTCTTGAAAGATTAACTGAATCAAAGTTCAGTTTGTCACTGCATGGGGAGCCCTTGCATCTACTAGACAAGTACGAGGGAGTTGTGGTCTGTGTTTGCCATAACAAGACCAAGTTCAGACTGAGCAACTACAGGTATCCCTGCCATTCCATGTAGCATCATCTGGGACAGGGACAGATTTGGTGTAAGTGAATAAGTGCTTATCGTGTATGATGCTATATGAATGTCTTTATTTGAGTGGTACTTAGTGAGATTCTGTATATAGATCTATATGTATATTGTTGTTGCGTATATTATTGGTGCGCTAAGGATTAGCTTTTTTTACTGTCTCCATTTTACATCTTAATAAAAAATCATCAACTCCCAGTGTCTTTAGTCACTTGTCAAGTGTTACTCACTCTGTGATGAACATATAAAACACAGTGATGTTTTATAAACCACACTCTCAGTGAACTCATCAAGAAATTGCCTATTAGCAAGATTAACCAATCAAATACCTTTGCTTTCTGCAAATTGTGAACTTTTTTTATTATTGTATGTGATGTTGAATCTAAATTAAATTCCCATGAGAATTTACCTTAATTTCTGATTTAGTTCTTGTATCTAAAAATCAATATTGGAGTGACGATGCCTCCTAGCGGGCCACTTGCATAATGTACACAAATCGTTCTGGCGACGTAATGGGTCTTCACCATAGATATTGGTCGTTACTAGTTACCACAGCCACAAAGTCATAAACCCGCCTAAATCTGAAAATAAACTCAATCATTGGTTACAAAGGGCTTTATCTCTGAATGGTAGAATATTGCTCACACAGGCTGAGGGTATTTCCATGCTCACTTATGCTGCATGTCGAAAATCAGATAAGCAAGAACATTGATAATGTGCCTTTTAATCTTGTATGGAAGAACAGGACACATTATATCAAGACATCTGTGATTATGAAGAGGGTTGGTCTCAATTTTCTTGATTTTCCCACTTTGAATAGCACTCAAGATTAATTGGATTAAGCAATTCCTGAAGAATCCTAGCTGTATATGGAATTGTATCTCTCGATATGTTTTTTCTCATTTAGGTGGCCTCAAAATGTTCCTAATGTGTAATTACAATATTGAAATAAATCCCGACTAATTCATCTAATTTCCATAACAATCCCTTTTAGCTTGGTCTTTGATCTACAAGCACAATTTTTCTCCATACAGATATTTTATCTGGAATAATAGATGTAGGCATTTTATACAAAGGCAAGTCCCTGTTTTTTGATAAATGGTTCCTAAACAATCTCCTATTGGTGAGTCAACTGTTTGTTCAATGATAAAGGTGTTTTCTTTTATTATGTCAAATTGTTTAGCTTTTCATAAGATACCGATAACTCCAAAGGAATTTACTGTAGTTTATTATGCAATCCCCTCTGTAGTTATTGAACTTTTTAAGGATGTATCCAAATCTATGCCCTCTTCTTTACCATCTCTTGATCGAGCTGACTCACCAGCAGGCAAGATATGTTTCTCTCCTACTGTTTTTAACAACGTTAGGAAAATACACGCCTTATTTTAATGTAATATTGTTTCAGTCCCATACGTCATGTCTTTTTGGAATGGACTTTTAGGAAATATTAATTTTAAAAAAATGTCTCTCAGAAGTTTCTTTTAACTAATAAGATGACATACGTTTCAGATAAATTAGTCCACAAGTGCTACCCTACTAAACATGATCTTGAAAAGTTAGAAAAATATATTAATATTTATTGTACCTTCAATAATTAACAACCAGAGACTTTTTTTACATTTAGTTTGGCTTTGCTCTTATACCCAAAAGATGTGGCAAGATACAGTATCTGTACATTTCTTTTAGATATATACATGTTCATTTTTCTCTTCTCCTTAAAAATGTGATATTTTGTTTTACAATGTAAAGCAAAGTCTTTTCTTTTTAATCCAAGTCATTGTTATTTTAGCTAAATTCCATATTCACAAATGTAAATGTAAGCGTCAAAAGCCTCTGTTTGTTATTTTTGAGAATGAAATTGAACAATATATAAACACAATTTCTTCTTTCATAACATAAAAGAAATAAAAACTTTGAATGTTTGTAATTTTAACAAGTTCTTTATATAATGTATTGACTTTATTCCCTTGACTGTTGTTTGAAATGTGTGTATACTCTGTTGAATACTCGGTTTGTTTTTCTATATTATATATTTGGAATTTCTTTATAATATACAAAATATATATATAAAATCCTAAACCTGCCTATTTCTAAAATGTATCTTCTTAAAATGTGATTTTAAACCTTAACCACACTTCTAACCTTATGCTTACCCCTATCCTTAAATGAAAAATATATAAAAAATTCAATTGTTTTCATACATTGTGACGATATAAAAAAAGTAAAATCGACGTAATGACGTTCCATGTATACAGATGTTGGGTGCATGAAGCAGAAATCTCTCTAACTAGCTGTTGTCAGATATGTTCAAACCAGCCACCAGAAAAGACCAATGGCACTAAAAATGCTACAGATTTTAACTGTCCATATCTTTGATTATGACCCTTTTCACGGTCCACTTTCAAGAGAAACCTCATCATACAGGCAAGTAAGGAGGAGGACTAGTTAACTGCAAGATGAGTTCCCAAGATGTGCTGGAAAATGCCTCTACTCTCGCACCATACAATGTCTTGCTTCAGGTAATATATTTATTATATTTAGCTATGATGTCAAACTAATTTTTGCACTTGATGACAGCTATCTAGTGTCCTTGCTGAAATTCCTTATATCCACTCCCTCAGAGTAATGAGGAAAGAGGAAAGATCCAGCTTGTGTAGCTACTTTTTCTGAATGCATAGATTGTGTAGCAGTTGTTGATGTGATTCATGTGTGTGTGATGCCCTGAGGCATTGAGTCCGAAAATATTAAAGTGGCAGAAAGACATCTACAGAGCAATCTCGATTCCACAGTTCACTGATTACATTTATATATTTTGTATATCTATTTGTGTGTGACTGAATATGCTCCTGATGATTTTTAGGTCATGTTTCGTGCACTCACCTTTCTGCTGAACGTGTTCACGCTGCGCTTTATGTACAAAGAGCTGATTGGCGTGGTTAACGTCAGGTAAGACTGGTTTACTACACCTGGGGTGTATTCATTACTCGGATTCCGTTGCAAAACGTTTGGCAAGGGAAACTGTTTACTCCAAACAGAACACATTTTACAACGAAAACGAGAGTTTCTATAGGACAAATTTCAGGGAGGTCCCTCCCCGTTTAGTTCGTTTGCTCTTTTTGCTTCCATTTGTTTCTTAAACAGTTACCATGTTACCATGATGAATACACTCCTGCTGCAGTATGAGCTGCTGTGAACCTGCATTGAAACAAATACTAACACCACATAGTGTGTGTGTGTGTGTGTGTGTGTGTGTGTGTGTGTGTGTGTGTGTGTGTGTGTGTGTGCAGGTTGACTCTGCTGTACTCCATGCTGGTCCTCTTATCCAGAGAAGCCTTCAGGAGAGCCTGTTTGTGTGGCGGAACAGATCACAACTGGAGACACGTCATCAACCTGCTATGGCTGCCACGAGTGGGACTATAGGGGAGCTACTGCTGCAATGTTGTTGGCTCTTTCATCAGCACTATCTGCTCTACATCTTCTCTGCTGCTCAGGTACAAGTTGGATGATGCTGCCTCATCCCCTACACACTGATCTCATGTCAGTTTTGTCTACATTAGGATTTTGGGTAGTGTAATCGGATCCTTCGTTGAGCACTCAGTTACAGAGGAGGAGGGACAGGGAAAGAGGATAGGTGCAGAGGGTGTAGTCAGAGGAAGCTGTAGACAGTGAAAGAGAATATATACAGTCAAAGGTTTGGACACACCTACTGATTCAATGGTTTTTCTTTATTTTTACAGTTTTTCTACATTGTAGAATAATAGTGAAGACATCAAACCTATGAAATAACACATATGGATCATATAGTAAACAAAAAAGTCTTAAACAAATCAAAATATATTTTATATTTGAGATTGTTCAAAGTAGCCACCCTTTGCCTTGATGACAGCTTTGCACACTCATGACATACTCTCAACCAGCTTCATGACGTAGTCACCTGGAATGCATTTCAATTAATAACAGGTGTGCCTTGTTAAAAGTTAATTTGTGGAATTTCTTTTCTTCTTAATGCGCTTGAGCCAATCAGTTGTGTTGTGACATAGTAAGGGTGGTAAAAGGAAGATAGCCCTATTTGGTAAAATACCAAATCCATAGTACGGCAAGAACAGCTCAAATAAGCAAAGAGAAACAACAGTCCATTACTTTAAGACATGAAGGTCAGTCAAGCCGGACATTTTCAAGAACTTTGAATGTTTCTTCAAGTGCAGTCACAAAAACCATCAAGCGCTATGATGAAACTGGTTCTCATTCGTGGATCAGGCCTTCATGGTCCAATTGCTGCAAAGATACCACTACTAAAGGACTCCAATAAGAAGAGACTTGCTTGGGCAAAGAAACATGAGCAATGGACATTAGACCGGTGGAAATCTGTCCTTTCGGTCTGATGAGTCCAAATTTTAGATTTTAGATTCCAACCCCTGTGTCATTGTGAGACGCAGAGTAGGTGAACTGATGATCTTCGCATGTGTGGGGCCCACCGTGAAGGTTGGTGGAGGAGGTGTGGTTGTGCTTTGCTGGTGACACTGTGATTTATTTAGAATTCAAGGTACACCTAACCAGTATGGCTACCACAGCATTTTTGCAGTGATATGCCATCCCATCTGTTTTGCGTTTAGTGGGACTATCATTTGTATTTCAACAGGACAATG
This sequence comes from Oncorhynchus kisutch, assembly GCF_002021735.2. Lineage (NCBI taxonomy): Eukaryota > Metazoa > Chordata > Actinopteri > Salmoniformes > Salmonidae > Oncorhynchus > Oncorhynchus kisutch. The sequence continues at coordinate 34,422,706 of NC_034174.2, forward strand.
ACCAAACACACCTCCAGGCTGTGTAAGGGCTATTTTACCAATTAGGAGAGTGGTGGAGGGCTGCATCAGATGACCTGGCCTCCACAATCACCTGACCTCAACCCAATTGAGATGGTTTGGGATGAGTTGGACAGCAGAGTGAAGGAAAAGTAGCCAACAAGTGCTGAGCATATGTGGGAACTCCTTCATGCTAGTTGGAAAAGCATTCCTCGTGAAGCTAGTTGACAGAATTTTTGGGTGTGCCAAGAGTGTGCAGAACTGTCATCAAGGCAAAGGGTGGCTACTTTGAAGAATCTCAAATATAAAATATATTTTGATTTGTTTAACACTTTTTTTGGTTACTACATGATTCCATATGTGTAATTTCATAGTTTTGATGTCTTCTCTATTATTCTACAATGTAGAAAATAGTGAAAATAAAGAAAAACCTTTGAATCAGTAGGTGTGTCCAAACCTTGACTGGTACTGTATTTTATTATTTTTTAATACTTTGTTTATTGACTTTTCAGCACCAGCATTTAGAAAATAATTGCCCATGTAAGTTATTTGGTAGTAGTATAAAACAACACATCAAAGACAACAATACAGCAGAACATAGAGAGAGAAAAATAATACAACATTTAAAACTGGTTCTCAGAGTAAAATTAAAATAATAAGGAAAAATACACTGCTCAAAAGAATAAAGGGAACACTTAAACAACACAATGTAACTCCAAGTCAATCACACTTCTGTGAAATCAAACTGTCCACTTAGGAAGCAACACTGATTGACAATAAATTTCACATGCTGTTGTGGAATAGACAACAGGTGGAAATTATAGGCAATTAGCAAGACACCCCCAATAAAGGAGTGGTTCTGCAGGTGATAACCACAGACCACTTGTTAGTTCCTATGCTTCCTGGCTGATGTTTTGGTCACTTTTGAATGCTGGCGGTGCTTTCACTCTAGTGGTAGACGGAGTCTACAACCCACACAAGTGGCTCAGGTAGTGCAGCTCATCCAGGATGGCACATCAATGCGAGCTGTGGCAAGAAGGTTTGCTGTGTCTGTCAGCGTAGTGTCCAGAGCATGGAGGCACTACCAGGAGACAGGCCAGTACATCAGGAGATGTGGAGGAGGCCGTAGGAGGGCAACAACCCAGCAGCAGGACCGCTACCTCCGCCTTTGTGCAAGGAGAAGCACTGCCAGAGCCCTGCAAAATGACCTCCAGCAGGACACAAATGTGCATGTGTCTGCTCAAACGGTCAGAAACAGACTCCATGCGGGTGGTATGAGGGCCCGACGTCCACAGGTGGGGGTTGTGCTTACAGCCCAACACCGTGCAGGACGTTTGGCATTTGCCAGAGAACACCAAGATTGGCAAATTCGCCACTGGCGCCCTGTGCTCTTCACAGATGAAAGCAGGTTCACACTGAGCACATGTGACAGACGTGACAGTCTGGAGACGCCGTGGAGAACGTTCTGCTGCCTGCAACATCCTCCAGCATGACCGGTTTGGCGGTAGGTCAGTCATGGTGTGGGGTGGCATTTCTTTGGGGGGCTGCACAGCCCTCCATGTGCTCGCCAGAGGTAGCCTAACTGCCATTAGGTACCGGGATGAGACCCTCAGACCCCTTGTAAGACCATATGCTGGTGCGGTTGGCCCTGGGCTCCTCCTAATGCAAGACAATGCTAGACCTCCTGTGGCTGAAGTGTGTCAGCAGTTCCTGCAAGAGGAAGGCATTGATGCTATGGACTGGCCCGCCCGTTCCCCAGACCTGAATCCAATTGAGCACATCTGGGACATCATGTCTCACTCCATCCACCAACGCCAGGAAGGCATTGATGCTATGGACTGGCCCGCCCGTTCCCCAGACCTGAATCCAATTGAGTGTGTCTGGGACATCAGCAGTTGCACCACAGACTGTCCAGGAGTTGGTGGATGCTTTAGTCCAGGTCTGGGAGGAGATCCCTCAGGAGACCATCCACCACCTCATCAGGAGCATGCCCAAGCGTTGTAGGGAGGTCATACAGGCACGTGGAGGCTACACATGCTACTGAGCCTCATTTTGACATGTTTTAAGGACATTACATCAAAGTTGGATCAGCCTGTAGTGTGGTTTTCCACTTTAATTTTGAGTGTGACTCCAAATCCAGACCTCCATGGGTTGATAAATTTGATTTCCATTGATAATTTTTGTGTTCTTTTGTTGTCAGCATATTCAAGTATGTAAAGAAAAAAGTATTTAATAAGAATATTTCATTCATTGAGATCTAGGATGTGTTATTTTAGTGTTCCCTTTATTTTTTTGAGCAGTGTATATATTTTGATACAGTTATAGGTCAACTATTACAGATAATACCGTCCTTAACATCCGAGATGTCTTGTATGCACATACCAGGCCTCTTACCTCACCAATATATAAATATACATCACCCTGGAACGGCAGGGAAATGTATTCGTTTAAAAAAAGAAGGGAGCCCATATTGCATAGAATTTGTCTACAGACCCATTGAGTGTGCGTTTAATTTTTTCCAACTTTATGCAATTCAAAACAGATTATATTTTTGGTGAAGATTATATTTTTGGTGAAGGAGGAGTAAGGGAAGACAAGTGATGCCAGTATAGACGAGGCAGCCTCCATCTCTAGCCAAATTGGGGGTGGGAATATCTCTCTGCTCTGCAACCAGTAGTGAATGATCCTAAGGTTAGCGGCCCAATAATAGATTCTGAAATCCGGTAGAGCTAGACCGCCGTCTGGTTTGAGCCTCTGCAAAATCTGTTTTCGCATCCTGGGAGGCTTTTTGTCCCATATAAACGGTAGAATTAGGCCGTCAATCTTTTTGAAAAATGTATTGGGAAGAAAAATCGGAAGGCACTGATAGAGATATAAGAATTTTGGGAGAGTATTCATTTTAATATAATTAATTATTGCGACTAAGGAGAGTTGTAGCAAAGACCAGTGTTCCAAATCGTCCTTAGTATGGGTTAAAAGAGGAGCAAAGTTGGCTTGATTTTTCAAATCTTTTTCAAATCTTGGTTTTCAAATCTGATTGTGACATGTACCCCGAGATAAATAAAACTACTGTGAGCAATTTTAAATGGCAAGTTATGTAAAGGGGATTTTTTTTGCGGCCATATTCAGCAGCATCAATTCGCTTTAACTGAGATTCAGTTAATACCCTGATAAGTGACCAAAGGATGTGAAAGTGGCAAGGGCAGCAGGAACAGAGACAGAAAGGTTGGATGTGTATAATAATAAATAATCTGCATGTAAAGACAGTTTGTGTCCGTGTCCGTATCTGACTATACCTTTGATGAGGGGGTTGGAGCGAAGTGTTATTGCAAGTGGTTCTATGGCGAGGGCAAACAGTAAGGGACTTAAAGGGCAACCCTGGCGTGTCGATCGTTGCAAAGGGAAGCAGTCTGAGTGTTATTAGTCCTGACAGAGGCTTGAGGGGATGAGTACAGAAGTCTTATCCAAGCCATGAATTTGGAACCAAAGGCGAATTTATTTAGAGTGTAAAAATGGTATTTCCATTCCACCCAATCAAACGCTTTCTCCGCATCCAGGGATATAATGGCTTCAGAGGTATTGACGACAGAAAGATTATATAAAATATTAAATAATCGTCGAGGATTGAAGAATGAGTGTCTATTTTTAATAAATCCTGTTTGATCCGGTAATTAATGGGAGGACTGTTTCCAGAAGCGTTGCCATAGTCAACATTTAGCAGGCTAATTGGATGGTATGATGCACAGTCAAGAGGGTCTTTGTTTTTTTAAAGAATAAGACAAATGGTTGCCTGAGTGAGAGTCTGTGGGAGAGCACCATTTACAAATGCTTCATTGTACATTTCAATTAGAATAGGGGCTATTTTGGAGATAAACTTTTTATAAAACTCTGTCGAGTAGCCATCAGGCCCTGAGCTTCTCCCAGATTGAAGGGATTTGACAGCATTAGACAATTCTTCAACAGTGATTGGCTGCTCTAATTTTTTAACCAAATCCCGGCTGACAGAAGGCACAGGAAGTGAGTGGAAGAAATCATCCAATTCCAATGTATCCGCTTTACATTCTGAAGTATATAGAGACTGGTAAAATCTCTTGAACTCATCATTGATCCCTCTAGGATCTAATGATATCCCAGATGATGTACGAATTTTAGGAATCTGAAATAATGATGATAGTTGACGTAAGTTGTGAGCTAATAATTTACTGGCTTTTTCTCCTTGTTCATAGTAAGTGCTCCTAGACTTGACAAGCAGTTCAGTAACCTGGTCTGTTAATGTGTCAAATTCTGCTTGCAGAGTTAAACGTTCCTTATAAATATCCGGGGATGGTGAAATGTCATAAATGTCATCTAATTGGGCAATACAGTGTGTTAACATAGATAGCCTATCCCTTTTCAGTTTCTCATGTGCGGTGTAGGAAATCATTTCACCTCTGATATAAGCTTTCAAAGTTTCCCAGAGAGTAGACGCAGAGATGTTCGGGGTTCTATTTGTAATCATGAAAAAGTCGATTTGACTCAAAACAAAATTGACAAAGTGTTCATTGCTGAGCAGTTGAGTATTTAGCCACCAAGGCCGTCGCAGATTGTCAACATTTTGAAAGGCTACTTCCATAGTAACCGGGGCGTGGTCAGATACAACAATTGGATTATATGATCATGAAGATATGGAATGGAGGAGTTTGTCATCTACAAGGAAGTAAAAGTGTGGTGAACTGCTAAGAAAAAAAGAGTGTGCTTTTCCAGCTGGATTAAACATTCTCCAAGGATCTGAAACGGCGAATTCAGACAAAGGTTCGGACAACTCTAGCTGAGGTTGATAAGGTGGTAGTTTTAGTGGAGGATCAATCCAAATGTGGGTCTAGCCAACAGTTAGTCACCACCTAAGATCAACATATGGGAAGACATATCTGGGTGTGTAGAAAAATCACCATTGTCCCAATTAGGAGCATAAATATTAAGAAGTACCTTTGTATTGAGCAGCCTACCACTGACAATTATGTATCTACTATGGGGATCTGCAATCACATTGGAACATGTAAAAGGTATCGATCTGTGAAGTACAATAGCCACCCCTCTTGCCTTTGAAATGAGTAATGGAACACCTGACCCACCCATCTGCACCTAAGACTTGAGTGTTGTGATACCTTCAGATGAGTTTCTTGGAGAAAGATGTGAGCTTTCAATTGATGAAGGTGCTGTAGCACCTTACTACATTTAACTGGATTATTTATGCCCCTGCAGTTTCAAGTGAGAAAATTAAAGCCATTCCCTCCAGCTGGATGGGCTACACTAGGCTGCGTCATGTCTTAAGAGAGAAATGACGTGTAAAGGACAAGGTACAATGTAAACTGAAGATCTTAGTTGAACCTAAAAGCGCAAATTTAAAAAAACAAAGACAAGCGACAAGGTACAAAAGACATAAACTAGATACGGTCACGATGGTCGTACCAAGTGGACCAATTGGCGTGATTGAAGTTCCACATCTTTATTTCGGTGAAATTTTAAACAAAAACAATAAACCAATAACGAAACGTGAAGAAGTGGTGCACAAACACAAAACAATATCCCACAAACACAGGTGGGAAAAATGGCTATCTAAATATGATCCCCAATTAGAGGCAATGATTACCAGCTGCCACTAATTGGGAACCATACAAAACACCAACATAGAAATGTTGAACTAGAACACCCGCTAGTCACGCCCTGACCTACTACACCATAGAGAAACAAGGGCTCTCTATGTTCAGGGCGTGACAGTACACCCCCCGCCCCCAAAGGTGCAGACTCCGGCCGCAAAACCTGAAACCAAATGGGGGGGTTAGGGTGGGTGACTAGTGTCGGTGGCTGCTCCTGTGCGGGTCGTAACCCCCCCCCTTTTTGGAAGGGTGGGGAAAAACTGGCACAGGACTCACCAGACTGCTGACAGGCTCTTCAGGTCGGATGCCATGCAGAACACACCTACATAATATTTCTCTCATCTCTCTCCCAACTTCTCCATCGCCTCCCTGACGGTCTCTGGCTCTTCATGGTGAGTACTGGGAGCTGGCACAGATGGCACCGGACTGATGACCCGCTCTTCCACTCTCCGCTGCTCCGCCGACCACCCCTCATGCCCCCCCCCCCTAACCTAACCTAACGAAACCTAACCTCGGTTAAGAGAGGTTTAACAGCAATACAGATGGTAAAACTACGACTGAACCATGAAAACAGCCACTGGTGACAGATCATTTGTCTGATTATCTGTAATAATGGTATGGGGGGGCCTCCTGGGTGGCGCAGTGGTTAAGGGCGCTGTACTGCAGCACCAGCTGTGCCATCAGAGACTCTGGGTTCGCTCCTAGACTCTGTCGTAACCGTCCGCGACCGGGAGGTCTGTGGGGCGACGCACAATTGGCCTAGAGTATTCCCGGTTAGGGAGGGCTTGGCCGGTAGGGATATCCTTGTCTCATTGCGCACCAGCGACTCCTGTGGCGGGCCGGGCACAGTGCGCGCTAACCAAGGTTGCCAGGTGCACGGTGTGCACATTGGTGCAGCTCTCCCGAGCCCGTGCGGGAGTTGTAGCGATGAGACAAGATAGTAGCTACTAAAAACAATTGGATACCACGAAATTGGGGAGAAAAAGGGGTAAAAATTAAATTAAAAAAATAATGGTATGGGAATAATAATGCATTTTATTTTGTAATGGGGTTTCTTGCATCAAACAACACATTTTCAGTGACCTTGTCTGAAGGACATTTGGATAAACAGGTTAATGTCAAGTCCTGCATGTTTTTAAAAGTCTTGTAGACTGAATGACAGAAAAACAATTTCCATGTTCAAATGTTATGGTATGCATTTATCCATTGTTTTTGATGGAAGGCAACTCTGATAGGCCTACAGTATGATCAAGTAGCCTACTTCACCACTGACTGACACTGTAACTTTAAGCTGGTACAGCCTGTGTTCACAGCAAACGTGCACTGGAAGTTGCACAGACCAGACATTGGATCAGTGGTAAAAACAATATGAGGGAACATTGGATGCGACCACATACTTCCACGAGAAGGTGGGAAACGCTGTCTCAGGCGCCAGAATCTCCCATAAGTGTTCAATCGGGTTGAGATCTCATATACACACCCCCTTTTGAGACCCCTCTTTCAAAGTCACTGAGATCTGCTCTTTCAGCCATGGTAGCCAAAATATTCAGTAACTGGGCATTTTTATGCATGACCCTAAGCATGATGGGATTGCTTATTTAACTCAGGAACCACACCTGTGTAGAAGCACCTGCTTTCAATATAATTTGTATCCCTCATTTACTCAAGTGTTTCCTTTATTTTGGCAGTTACCTGTATGTGAGCAAGTCTAGTCATTGGAGCAAGCACTAAAAACACTGTTTCAACTGCACGTTTTGTAATGCTTCAGAGGTATTTTTGTATTTAATTTACTTTTATTTAACTAGGCAGGTCAGTTAAGAACAAATTGTTATTTACAATGACGGCCTACAGGTAGATTTTGGCTGATTGTTTTGTTGTAGCCTAGGCCAGATAAGATACTAGTGCATTACGGCATCTTGTCGTCCCATATTGTTGTTGAAAACATAGCAAAATAGTACATTTTTAGTTTTGTAGAACGCGCATGTAATATAATGGATCTGCCAATTTACTCTGCATGATGGCAGGGAATATTGTCTAGTATAAATAATGGAAATTCAATGGAAGTATTTGCATCGAGTTTCCCACCACCCCACATCTGTCCTTTAGTGCGTCTCTTGGTGCTGTTGCCATGGAAACGGAGTAGACCTAATTACTGCTTCAGTCTCCTCCCTGCGAGAGAAAAAAAAGTCTATAGTCAAATGGAAAAAAAGTCTATAATCCTACCTGCAAAGTCTAAAACAATCATGTATTTTGGCCTACAGAAATATACCATACAAATGAAAAGTTGCCTTTAGTCTATAGAGAATTCGATGCAGACAAGTCAAAAGATAGGGTATTGAATTGCATTGTTGATATATCTACTGGTCTGAATAAATGTAGATAGCAAGACAGATGCACAGCACTGTAAATACAGAAAGCTAAAACATACATGGCTAAATATAAGCACAATGCACAAGACAGCACTTTGCAATCCATATTGCGTTTCATACAGTTAGTGTGCTGTATAATTGATTGCCCGGCACAGCCAGAAGAGGACTGACCACCCCACATTGCCTGGTTCCTCTCTTGGTTTCTTCCTAGGTTCTGGCCTTTCTAGGGAGTTTTTCCTAGCCACCGTGCTTCTACACCTGCATTGCTTGCTGTTTGGGGTCTTAGGCTGGGTTTCTGTACAGCACATTGTGACATCGGCTGATGTAGAAAGGGCTTTATAAATACATTTGATTGCATGGCTCACGACGACAGCCTGTGTAGGCCTATTTTCTTTTGCTTATCCTTGACCGCGTGTCTTTGTTTTTGAATTGATTTTGATATGCTGTTGTAATTTAAACAAAGACAACACAAAGTTTGGGGCAGAGTATGTTCATATTTTTCCTCTAATCGCTGAATTATATGACCAAGTCCATCGGTGCGGGACGCCTTTTCCTCTTGACAGCCCCAGTTTGAGAAAGTAAATGATCGAGCATGCGCAGTTGAGGTTTGTGATATATTGCAAGGAAGCAGAGAACAAGAGAGGCTTGCGAGGGAGATGTTTTAAATTTACTTGGAAAAACTAGGAAACGTTGAGATTCACGTAAGTTTATAAAATACTTAGCTAATATTTACAATGTACTAACGGGCAAACGCATTTTCAGCTGCCTTAGTGGCTCACGTGTGTTTTTTCCTGGTGTCAAAGAAGCTGTGTTGTGCTCTATTGAGTACGCAGCGCCATACTAATACTTGACATTTCAGCTGCAAACTTGCTCGTGGACAGTGGGAACGGTGTGCAAGCTTCGCGCACCCGATCATTTTCATTGCACAGATTGATATCCACGATCAACATTGCAAAACCGCCAGAGGCACGCCTGGTTGTGTTATTCTCTTTTCAATGTTGTGAATTCAATTTTGATCACGACCACAATATAGAATTTAAAGTTGAGCTGGGCGCATGACGTCTTTGCCTGCAATATTGTGTCAACAGATTGTCATATTGCTGATGCTGACACAACCTTTCCCTGAAAAGTCTGACTCGTTTTTTTTTGTAGTCAATGTTTTATTTCATGGTTGTTTAGCTTGCGATGTATCATTGCAAGCGTCTAATGTAACATTGTAAAATAATATACAGTGTAGCCGATTACACCGTTCCACGCTATTCTGTGGCAAAATGTGACCTATACTGTTTATTGCAACCTAACATAAACAAAGTATCAACATATGTGTAGGCAGGCTTTAGCATTTTTGTGCTGGTTTTGCCACGCCATGGTCAACCTACCCCTTTTCTGAGATGGGACGTTGTTAACCTACTGGCGGGAACACCTGTCACTGCAGGCGGGAGGCAGAGTATGCTATATATATATATATATATATATATTAGTGCAGTTTATAACCTTAAAAGTGCACACTCATCGTTTGATATCACTGCTTTGTCACATTGACGTTATCGGAGGATATCAGGCAGGGATTTCTCAGGATGAGTTCAGTTAATGACTTCTTAAATGAATAAAGATGTCAACAACTCATGGGCTGGTCGAAGGCTGTGTGTGTGGTAGGAATGGGTCTAGGCCAGATAGCCTGCTTTAAGCAGGGCTCTAATCCTTCCTGAGACTGATCACCCCTGACAGAGAAGGGAGAGAGATTGACAGTAATATTGAATTGAAAGAAAGCTTAAAGGCAGGGCCGGTCCTTGACGTTGAAAAGACGTCTAAAATATTTTCCAGTTTAGGTTCTGAATTTTGGGGGGAAAGTAAGTATTTTCCAGGACGTTGAAAAAGCATGAAAAACATTGAAAAATACATATATTCCGGATGTTGAAGTCAGGTTCATTTTTGGTTATGAATTAAAGTTTAAAATACGTGTTTCCAGACTTTTAAAATATATATATTCCGCGCGTTGAAATCCGGACCGGACCAAAAATCAATGTCAGTTGATGTTGAAATCAAGGTTGGTCTGGACCACACCAAATCTGAACCAAACATAGACGTCTATGATTGGTTCATATTTGGTCCGGACCAAAATCCAATGTCCGTGGAAATCAAGGCCGGTCCAGACTGCAACAAAAAAAACAAGGCGACGGCTAAGTGGCCTACAGTTTGTAAAACACCCCAAAAATACTTCGGTTCCTGTTTACTTAGGCGTGGCCTACCATGTCTGCCCGCAATGGAATTTTATGAATGCCCATCCATGTGGTAGGCCCACCATTTGTAAAACAGGCCGTTGCATTGACTGTATTAGTCCTTATTCCTGTGTTAAATCAATTTGACTATTTTAAGCTCTGAATATCGTAGGCCACTACCCAACTTTTTAGGAGTTATGGTGAGCCTATTTGCAATGTGTTTACACAGCAGGACATGCAGAAGTATATTATTTTTCGCATGATCAGCTTGTCAAAAATGTACAGATACAAACTTGAAACCACTGATCATGACAATGGGGTGAAACTCCTGGACGACAGTTGTGAATGGCCATTCCATATTGTCCGTTTTACTTTGACCTGGCCTGTTTTTAGGATATTTTTGTTAACATATCTTTTATTTGATTGGGCAGCATTTAGGTTAGGCTAGTTGATTGGAGAAACCTGCATGATGTAAAAAGTGTCAGTCTCAATACATTCATACAGTCTATCTCCAGCCTGTAGGCTACAGAAAAGGCCATAAACTTTCCCGTAGCATGCGCTAGCACGCGCTCCAGCAGGTATAATTCACTGGTCACCCCCAAAGCCAATTGCCTTTCCTTCCAGTTCTCTGCTGCCAATGACTGGAACGAATTGCAAAAATCACTGAAGCTGGAGACTCGTATGTCCCTCTCTAACTTTAAGCACCAGCTGTCAGAGCAGCTCACAGCTCACAATTTGTAATTATTTTGCCACTATGGCCTATTTATTGCCTTACCTCCCTTATCTTACCTCATTTGCACACACTGTATATAGACTTTTCTATTGTGTTATTGACTGTATGTTTGTTTATTCCATGTGTAACTCTGTTGTTTGTGTCGCACTGCTTTGCTTTATGTTGGTCAGGTCGCAGTTGTAAATGAGAACTTGTTCTCAACTAGCCTACCTGGTTAAATAAAAGTGAAATACAATTTTGGGGTGGAGCACCGCAGCGATGTGTCTCTCCAACAGCACCCTGGAGGGGCACACTGGGAATGGACAAGCAACATATTTTGCACCCCAGCCTTTGACAAAGTGGGCACTACTTATCACAGGGCGGCATCAACGCTCACCTGAAAAACCCATATGCCACTGGTTGAGAGAAATTGCCATTGTTTTGGGGCAGAATGATGTTTTGTAGGCAGATGCCTAATGAGCAGGCCGGCCGTGCCTGAAGGTCCCACATTCAAAACAGACAGCTTTCCTATTGCAACTCTCCTCTCAACCTACCTAAATCTTCATGAGTGCTAACCTTTTTTTTGTCTTGGAAGTGGAACTGTATAAGTGTGTTGTAGTTACTGAGTACCAGGCACTAAACACAGACATGTTTATTTCATGTCGTCTTTGTATCTTTTTCAGGTGGATCTAAAGTGGTTTTAGCTACTGCTAATACAGTCTTCTGGGTGGTGTTGGGAACACAGTAGGGGCATCATGAACCCCGAGGCACAGGAATCTGGTGAGTCTCACAATGGTTCAATGGCAGTGGTGTATTTTTCTGTCTTTATAAATGAGTTTGTGTCTTTCAGCAGGGGGCTCTGACCTGGAGTCTGACTTCAACTGGGATGAATATCTGGAGGAGAATGGAGTATTGGCTGTTCCACATCACGCCTTCAAACATGTATGTCTTATTTCACTGCATCAGGGCCCATTTGCAGATATGGTACTTATAGTTAGGGCCCAGTGTTTTTCCTGGTCAGGGCCCTATTTATTGTATATCCACTCACACATGAATTATAGTTGTCTTTCCCTGTCAGGTGGACCGTAGCCTGCAGACAGGGCTGGCCCCAGGGATGATGCTGGAGGTGTCTGTGCGTTCAGAACCTGACCAACCCTACTGGGTGGCTACCATCATCACTGCCTGTGGCCAACTGCTGCTGCTGCGCTATGAGGGTTACCATGACGACCGACGAGCAGACTTCTGGTCTGACATCATGACCTCTGACCTCCACCCTCTGGGGTGGGGTAGGCAGCAGGGGCGGCCAATGAGACCACCCAATGGTGAGGGGGTGACATAGGGGTTAATGGCAATATACGTTTGTGTTGCTGTAGACCGGTTGGGCCCTGTGCTCAAATAAATGTATTGGAATACACAGTTTTTCCATATACAGTTGAAGTAGGAAGTTTACTTACACCTTAGCCAAATGCATTTAAACTCAGTTTTTCACAATTCCTGACATTTAATCCAAGTAGAAATGACCTGTTTTAGGCCAGTTGGCATCACCACTTTATTTTAAGAATGTGAAATGTCAGAATAATAGTAGAGAGAATTATTTATTTATTTCATCACATTCCCAGTGGGTCAGAAGTTTACATACACTCAATTATTATTTGGTAGAATTGCTTTTAAATGTTTTAACTTGGGTCAAACGTTTCAGGAGCCTTCCACAAGCTTCCCACAATACGTTGGGTGAATTTTGCCCCATTCCTCCTGACAGAGCTGGTGTAATAGTCAGGTTTGTAGGCTTCCTTGCTCGCACACGCTTTCAGTTCTGCCCACAAATTTTCTATAGGATTGAGGTCAGGGCTTTGTGATGGCCACTCCAATACCTTGACTTTGTTGTCCTTAATCCTTTTTTCCACAACTTTGGAAGTATGCTTGGGGTCATTGTCCATTTGGAAGATCCATTTGTGACCAAGCTTTAACCTCTTGAAGCTAGGGGGCACTTTTTATTTTTGGAAAAATAACGTTCCCAAAGTAAACGGCCTATTTGTCAGGACCAGATGCTAGAATATGCATATAATTGACAGCTTAGGATAGAAAACACTCTAAAGATTCCAAAACTGTAAAAATATTGTCTGTGAGTATAACAGAACTGATATCACAGGCGAAAGCCTGATAAAAATCCAATCAGGAAGTTACTCTTATTTTGAAAGCTCTGTGTTCCTATGCATCCCTATTGACCATTGAAAGGGATATCAACCAGATTCCTTTTTCTATGGTTTCCCTAAGGTGTTTACAGCCTTTAGATATAGTTTCAGGCCTTTATTTTGAAGAATGAGCGTGAACAACCACATTACATAAGTGGTCAGTTGGGGGCTCTCAGAGTGATTTTTGCACAAAAGAGAGAGGCAGCCATTGTTCCTCCCGGTCCTAGTGAAAAGCCAACTGTCCCGGTTGATATATTATCGAATAGATATTTGAAAAATACCTTGAGGATTGATTATAAAAAAACGTTTGACATGTTTCTGTCGACATTATGGATATAATTTGGAATTTTTGTCTGCGTTGTCGTGACCGCTAATTCCGGTGGATTCCTGGGCATAACGCACCAAACTAACGGAGGTATTTGAATATAAGAAATATCTTTATGGAATAAAAGGAACATTTACTGTCTAACTGGAAGTCTCGTGAGTAAAAACATCTGAAGATCATCAAAGGTAAACGGTTAATTTGATTGCTTTTCTGATTATCGTGACCATTTTCCTGATGCTAAGTGTACATAATGCTATGCTAGGCTATCGATAAACTTACACAAACGCTTGTATTGCTTTTGCTGTAAAGCATGATTTCAAAATCTGAGACGACAGGGTGATTAACAAAAGGCTAAGCTGTGTTTTGCTATATTTCACTTGTGATTTCATGAATATGAATATTTTCTAGTAATATTTTTTGACTGTTGCGCTATGCTATTCAGCGTTGCTGATGACAAATATACCGGATCCAGGATGGGTAGTTCTAAGAGGTTTTTAACTTCCTGACTGATGTCTTGAGATGTTGCTTCAATATAATATCCACATAATTTTCCTACCTCATGATGCCATCTATTTTGTGAAGTGCACCAGTCCCTCCTTCAGCAAAGCACCCCCACAACATGATGCTGCCACCCCCGTGCTTCACGGTTGGGATGGTGTTCTTCGGCTTGCAAGTCTCCCCCTTTTTACTCCAAACATTACGATGGTCATTATGGCCAAACAGTTCTATTTTTGTTTCATCAGACCAGAGGACATTTCTCCAAAAAGTACGATCTTTGTCCCCATGTGCAGTTGCAAACCGTAGTCTGGCTTTTTTATCGCGGTTTTGGAGCAGTGGCTTCTACCTTGCTGAGCGGCCTTTCAGGTTATGTCAATATTTGACATGTGGAAGTGGAGACTTTTGTACCTGTTTCCTCCAGCATCTCCACAAGGTCCCTTGCTGTTATTCTGGGATTGATTTGCAGTTTTCGCACCAAAGTACGTTCATCTCTAGGAGGCAGAACGTGTCTCCTTCCTGGGTGGTATGACGGCTGCGTGGTCCTGTGATGTTTAGAATTGTGTGCTACAGATGAACGTGGTACCTTCAGGCATTTGGAAATTGCTCCCAAGGATGAACCAGATTGTGGAGGTCTACAATTTTTCTTCTGAGGTCTTGGCTGATTTCTTTTGATTTACCCATGATGTAAAGCAAATCGGCACTGAGTTGGAAGGTAGGCCTTGAAATACATCCACAGGTCCACCTCCAATTGACTCAAATGAAGTCAATTAGCCTATCAGAAGCTTCTAAAGCCATGACATCATTTTCTGGAATTTTCCAAGATATTTAAAGTTACAGTCAACTTAGTGTATGTAAACTTCTGATCCACTGGAATTGTGATACAGTGAATTATAAATGAAATAATCTCTGTAAACAATTGTTGGAAAAATGACTTGTGTTTCAAGCACAAAGTAGATGTCCTAACCGACTTGCCAAAACTATAGTTTGTTAACAAGACATTTGTGGAGTGGTTGAAAAACAAGTTTTAATGACTCCAACCTAAGTGTACAGTATGGGAACTTCTGACTTCAACTGTATACAGGAATTAACAGCTTAAAGATACACACACAATTTATGAATGTGATGTGGGTCCAGGTGTCCGTGAGAAACATGGTGACTGGGAGGCTGTCCTAGAGGAGGCTCTGGCTCAGGGAGGGAGTGCACCAGCACACCTGCTGCAGGGGGTGAGTGGGAGAGGGAGGAGTGGGGACACAAGGACCATAACTATTGCTAGGACCTATTCAACATCACCTCATGTCAGAAAAGCTTGATTCTTTTTTTACATTTTCAGTATTTTTTTAAATAAAAAAATGTCAACATGTCCAGGCTCAGGCAGGGGGAGACCCAGCAGACCTGTTTCCCAGTATGTATGGACCCAGGGGTGGCCTGGGGGGCGCAGGTGGAGGACAACATAGGGGGCCGTCTGTGTCTGCGCTACGCTGGGACAGAGGGGCTCACCCAATCACTGAACAGGCGATGGATATTCTACCTGGACCTACCTGGACCCCCTCCTGTACCCACCTGGCTGGGCTGAGGAGAACAGCTGCTCTCTCACCCCACCTGCTGGTAAGGAACAGAACTGCTTCAGCACCTTGTGGTGCACCTTGTGGTGCTGTTGACCAACCCTGGTCCTTGAATAAGGTGTATTAATGCTGGGCTGGTTGCCTGCTGACCACTGTTTGTGTTTGTTTGGATGCTTTGTGTGTGTTTAAGTATTAATGAGTTACTTAGTGATAATGTCACTGCTGTGTTTCAGTGCTTTGTGGTTTGCGCAGTGAAGCAGAGTGGGAGGAGGTGAGAAAGACCATCAGACAGCCTAAAGAAGAAGCCTTCAATCGAGACTTCTTTAAGGTACGCTTTACATCTCCCTCTCTCTGCCCTCTCTGTCTCCCTATGACATATCTTCTGTGTGTTTGTAGGACAGGCCAGTCCTCTCTCCTCACTGCTTCTCTGAGGGGATGAAGTTGGAGGCGGTGAACCCCGCTGCCCCCTTCAACATCAGCCCAGCTACTGTCACCAAGGTAATGCCCCCTTCAACATCAGCCCAGCTACTGTCACCAAGGTAATGCCCCCTTCAACATCAGCCCAGCTACTGTCACCAAGGTAATGCCCCCTTCAACATCAGCCCAGCTACTGTCACCAAGGTAATGCCCCCTTCAACATCAGCCTAGCTACTGTCACCAAGGTAATGCCCCCTTTAACATCAGCCCAGCTACTGTCACCAAGGTAATGCCCCCTTCAACATCAGCCCAGCTACTGTCACCAAGGTAATGCCCCCTTCAACATCAGCCCAGCTACTGTCACCAAGGTAATGCCCCCTTCAACATCAGCCCAGCTACTGTCACCAAGGTAATGCCCCCTTCAACATCAGCCCAGCTACTGTCACCAAGGTAATGCCCCCTTCAACATCAGCCCAGCTACTGTCACCAAGGTAATGCCCCCTTCAACATCAGCCTAGCTACTGTCACCAAGGTAATGCCCCCTTTAACATCAGCCCAGCTACTGTCACCAAGGTAATGCCCCCTTCAACATCAGCCCAGCTACTGTCACCAAGGTAATGCCCCCTTCAACATCAGCCCAGCTACTGTCACCAAGGTAATGCCCCCTTTAACATCAGCCCAGCTACTGTCACCAAGGTAATGCCCCCATGTCACCAACAGACGTTAAACACTTTTTTGCATTGAAGTGTGAAGACTACCACTGTAAGCAGTAGGCCTACTGTAGACTACCACTGTAAGCAGTAGGCCTACTGTAGACTACCACTGTAAGCAGTAGGCCTACTGTAGACTACCACTGTAAGCAGTAGGCCTACTGTAGACTACCACTGTAAGCAGTAGGCCTACTGTAGACTACCACTGTAAGCAGTAGGCCTACTGTAGACTACCACTGTAAGCAGTAGGCCTACTGTAGACTACCACTGTAAGCAGTAGGCCTACTGTAGACTACCACTGTAAGCAGTAGGCCTACTGTAGACAAAGTTTCAGAATTCGCGGGCAGTGCAGCATATTGAGGTTTGGGGAAAAGTATATACAACATTTTATTGATATATCAAACAATCTTTTTACAGGTCTTCAACAATTTCCAATTGGTTTTGTCTTTCTGACATGTTCAGACACAGCAAAAGCAAAAGAAAACAGTCTGCCCACCTCTCCAGAGACAATTGATTAAGTTCGCCTTGCATTGCTATTTCCTTAGAAACTGTCTTGGCCTAATTCCAATACTTCCAAAGTATACAGCAAATAAGGGCATTATTGTCACCATAGAAGGTGAATGATGGGCAGTTTTCATGTGGAGTTATAATGCTCGTTCACGCGTACACAGTTTCACCACAGGTCTGATTTATAACAGGAAACGTGTGGTGTGCTCCCAAGTTTATAAATCTCATTATTTTTGTGCGTGCACAGTCTTTTCAGAAGTGGCACACAGCTATTCAGTGTTACATTTACACAATGGTTATAAATGATGTCACCACAGTAACACCCCCACCGCACCCACACAGCTTCTTCCGTGATTATCAATTACGTATAGTGTGTGATAGGTTGCACCTAGTTGTATGGGGCTGCAACAGTGATGTCATCATTGTGTTCCCCAGGTGTTGAATGAACAGTACTTCCTGGTGCAGATGGACAGTCTACAGGGAGACAGTGAGGGGGCGGGGCCTGGCTCATCATTCCTCTGTCACCATGGAAGCACTGAAATCTTCCCTGTCCAGTGGAGCCTTAAAAATGGGGTACCCCTCAGTCCCCCTCCAGGTGAGGCAGAATAAACCAGAGGTGTGGACTCGAGTCACATGACTTGATAGAAAATAAAATAACTTCAGACTTGGAGCATCAAGACTCGTGACTCGACTGAACTTATCTGGCCAGGGTTTTGTCACTAATTTTGTTGCAGAGAGTCTCCGGATATTCAATGTCTGCTTTTTATTTTATTTTTTACCCATCTAGCAATAGGTGCTCTTTGTTGCGAGGCATTGGAAAACCTTCCTGGTCTTTGTGGTTGAATATGTGTTCGAAAATCACTGAAGGACCTGAAGGACCTTACAATTATCTGTATGTGTGGGGTACAGAGATGTACATTCAAAAATCATGTTAAACAATATTATTGCATACATACAGAGTGAGTCCATGCAGCTTTTTAAATTGATTTATTAGGCAAGTCATTTAAGAACAAATTCTTATTTACAATGACGGCCTACCCCGGGCTAAACCAGGACTACGCTGGGCCAATTGTGCGCTGCCCTATGGGACTCCCAATCACGGCCCGGGTGTGATACTGCCTGGATTCGAACCGGGTACTGTAGGGACGCCTCTTGCACTGAGATGCAGCGCCTTAGACTGCTGTGCCACTCGGGAGCCCGTTATGTGACTTGTTAAGCAAATTTTTATTCCTGAACGTATTAAGGCTTGCCATAACAAAGGTGTTGAATACTTATTGGCTCAAGACATTTCAGCGTTTAATTTTTAATTAATTTGCCAAAATGTCTAAACGTAATTACACTTTGACAGTATGGGGTATTGTGTGTGTGTAGGCCAGAGACACAATCTCAATTTTATAAATTTTAAATTCAGGCTGTAACACAGCAAAGTGGGAAAAGTCGAGGGGTGTGAATACTTTCTGAAGGCTCTGTATAGCCTACCATTTGGAGTTTATATATATATTCCTTTGTTTATTCAATCTGGCCACTAACATAGACCTACGGCATTGCACAAAATTCTTATTTCAAAAACATCTCATCTGTGCTTCAGAACCAAAAAGTGGCTCATCTTGACTGTTGACCAGTCATTGGCATTGGCGTGCAAAGACGGGCTCACATATCCAGGTTAATGACCAGACAAGACAGCACTTTAATTTTCTCAGGTTTTTCCTGGCACTTTTTTTTTCTTCATATAAAATACCATTTAGCAATCTGCTACTCACGCATCTTTACCAGAACAAAATACTAGCTGGATATTTCAGATGGGACTAGTTTGGATGGGTTAGTTATATAGCTCAGTGGTGGGTAGGACTTCTGGCTACAGATAGTTCTAACCTCAATACTCATGGGATGAAGATGCAACATATTCTGGCTAACTAATTACGATATTTGTGAGGAAGAAAAAGTCTACAGACAAACCATGCTTTCCAACCGATCCTGCTGGATACAGGCACGATATCCCAAGTGGATATTGAATGCTAACGTGAATGACTTTCAGCTCTAAGTGCAGGTGTCTTGTGTTTTTGAAAATGCAGCACCGTTTATATCTGAAATGACAGGCGACAGAACAGAAATTGCGTGTGCGTGCACACTCCGTTTGAGAACCACTAAGCTAGCGAACAGATGGCTGATTTCCTGGCCAGCTGATGGATCGGGTGCAGCACAAACTGCACTTTGTAGGGAGAGCGGTTTGCCATAAATAAATATGCAGCTCCAAAAATAGTTTGGTGATCAAGAATATTAACGGTTTACTTTGCAAGCTCACCAGTAATAGGGCATCAATCAACAATGACTAACATAGGTCTGCTGGTCTTTTGGTATGTCAATATTGCTTGAAATTGATCAATGAAAAGGGCTGCCTGGTAGCCTAAACATTTTTTTAAAATAAAGGTTTGTTTTTTACTTGTGACTTGACTTGCCCTTAGATTGCACAACTTGGACTTGACTCGGCCGGTTCTCGACTTGAGACTCGGACCTTGTGACTTAATAATAGTGACTTGGTCTGTGGAATACACTCATCTCATGCACTGTACTGCAGTTACCAGTGAAATGTTACTGTGTTCCTGGGTATGTGGGTGTGTAGGTTACCAGGGTCAAGACTTTGACTGGGCGTATTACCTGAAACAGTGTGGCGCAGAGGGAGCGCCAGAGAGCTGTTTTCCTGTGGTGAGACATGCACACACACACACACATATATATTATACCACTGACTGATGACAGGTGTTTTTCCTCCAGGAGCAGAGTGATCATGACTTTGTTGAGTTCATGAGGCTGGAGGCGGTGAATCCCATCTCTCCTAAATACATCCACATGGCAACTGTAACCAGGGTCAGAGGTCAGCACATCTGGATAGGTCTAGAAGGTGAGAACAGAACAGCTGTATAATGGAGAGAAAGTGCTGGGTTGGAGAGATGTAAGGGTTTTGGGGGAAGGATGTTGATCTTGTGAATATTATCACTACGACCAAGTCAGTTTTGTGTGGTAATTTCAGCTACCTGAATTCTCAGTGTTCTATTTACATAGTGTTTACGTGTTCAGCCACTCATACCCTCCTCCCTCTGCTCTGTGTGTTCTCTCCAGGGTTGAAGCAGACTCTGCCTGACGTCATCACGCATGTGGAATCCCTGGACATCTTTCCAGTCAGCTGGTGTGAGAGTAACGGCTACCCCCTCCAACACCCCTCCAAAGCTACAGGTCAGGCTCCAAACAAGACCCTCCTGTCCAATTTGGGGATTGGTCTATGTCAGTGTTTTATCTGTCGGTTACTGTCAAATGTAGTTTGACTTTTGACCTCTTCTGTTGCAGCTCCAAGGAAGAGCTGTGTGGCCGCGGTGCAACCAGAGAAGCAGTGAGTTTTTGCAGACTGCACATTACTGAGAGAGAGTGGGAATCTAAATGAAAAAGCTGAACCTGTTCCTCTACTCTTACCCAACTTTGACATGTCAGTTTTTATTTCTAACTGTATGTGTATTTGGGTTTGATCCGATGGCAGATCTCAACTTAAAGCCACGCCCCATGCAGCGAGGCAGCAGGATCTGAGCCAATCAGAGAGCGGTGAGTGTAATACCTTGTGAAAAATAATTTGTGCAAAAATAATGCGTATGAGAATCTCACGTCTGTGTCTGTCAGCAGCTCAGGGGAACGGAAAGTACAGCTGCCCAAAGATCTTCTTCAACCACCTCTGTTTCTCTGGCCCCTACCTGAACAAGGGCCGCATCGCAGATCTGCCCCAGAGCATCGGCCCTGGCAACTGTGTTCTGGTGCTGAAAGAGGTGATCGAGACAGCAGCACACATCTACAAGCTCCTCTCAATCTAAAAATATCAGGCCAACATCCAATCTCCCCTTCCTCTCCAAGGTTTTAGAAAAAGTGGCTGCTGTACAGCTCCAGGACCATCTCAGTCTGAACAACCTACAGTATTTGAGAAGTTCCAGTCAGGTTTCTGGCCGGCCCACAGCACTGAAACGGCCCTACTCAGGGTCACCAACGACCTGCTGGTGCAGGCTCCCCCTGTCCCCTGATCCCCCTGGACTTGAGTGCAGGATTTGACACTGTCGCCCACCCCATCCTACTTGAACGCTTCCTGGATGCCACCGGACTGTCTGGACCAACTCTGAGCTGGTTCCACTCCTACCTCTCACAGGACTGAGTATGTGTTGCTAGGTGGGCCCAGGTCCCGGACCCACCACGTCACCTGCGGTGTACCACAAGGATCTGTTCTTGGACGCATCCTGTTCGTCCTGTACATGTTCCCCATCGTGTCATTACCCGGCATGGAATCTCATTCCACTGTTATGCTGATGAACACATGCCTTGAGTAGATGGATGAAGGAAAACGTCCTTCAACTGAACAGCAGCAAAACTGAGGCCCGACATGTTGGCACCCCCCTCCAGGTCCAGCACTCACCAATAACACACCTCAACATTGCAGGACAGCACATCCCTCTCTCTCTCCCTCAGTTTCCAATCTGGGTGTAAAGCTTGATTTCTCCCTGACCTTTGACAGCCACGTAAAGCGTCATTCTGTCACCTCAAGAACATTGCCCAACTCCGTCCCACCCTCACTCAGTCTGATGCAGAGAAGCTCATCCATGCCTTTATCTCCTCAGGGCTGGACTACTGCAACACACTCTTCATCAGGAGCCCTGGCAGGAGTCTTCAGAAGCCCCAATACATCCTGAACAGTGCTTCCAGGATCCTGGTCAGTGTGTGGAAACACCATCACATCACCCCCATCATGGCATCTCTGCACTCGCTCCCCGTCTCATTCCGGATCGACTTTCCGGTGTATTCGTGGCAATACCCCTCCTTATCTCAAAGAACTGCTCTCCCTCCAAAACCTCACCCGCACCCTCAGGTCAAGCCATAGCCTGCTCCTACACGCCCCCAGGATTAATCTCCGCTCCTTGGGGGATTAGGCTTTCATCTCGACCTCCCCCAGCCTCTATAATGCCCTCCCGGACCACCTGTAGGCACACTTTAAAAGGGGCCTAAAGAACCTTCTCTTTAGGAAGAATTTCAGTTGATAGCTGTGCTTCTTGGTGTCCGTGTCTCTTGTAGCGTCAGCTATGTTCTTTGTCAGTTTCCCTGTCTAGTTGTGTCTTTTATTATTCATTTGGTTCATTTAAAAAAAAAATTATGCACTTTTAGATTATTCTGTATAATGAAAAGCGCTTTACAAATGTAATGAATTATTAACACACGCGCTCCTGTAGATTACTTCTCACTGATATCACCATACAGATACATAATCCACTCTAGTATCCTGTTTAATTCTGTGCTGTATCCTACAGTGTGTACTTCTAACCCCCCGTCTCCTCCTGCCCTGTGGTCCAGGTGTTGACGCTGCTGATCAGCTCGGCCTACAAGCCCAGCCGGGTGCTGAGGGAGCTGCAGCAGGACCCAGAGCTGAGGCGGCACGGCCAGGGAGAGACTCTCAAGGCCAAGTCAGTCTACCCAACCAATAGACAGACCACAGTATACACCATAACAACACTAACATGATAGTGATACCATGACGGTTTAGATTGTACAGTATTAGGATAAAATAGTAGTAGTCACGTGACACTGAGGATATATGTTCTCTCTGCTCCATGAACATCATACTGGATGCAGGAACTGGGAGAGATGCTCTCTGCCACATTGGTCTCTGACAGACCGTATTAATGGGTGTACCTATCCTGCTCTGGACGGTGGTGTGTAGGTACAAAGGGAAGAGTTACCGGGCCACTGTGGGGATTTCCCGTACGGCTGACCAGGTGGCTGAGTTCTGCAGGAAGACATGTGTGAGGCTGGAGTGCTGCCCCAACCTCATCACACCTCACATGGTGCTGGAACACTGCTCTGAGAACTGTTCCCTGCTCACCAAGACTAAATACAGTACGTGCTACCTTACACACACGTATGCATGTATAGACAGACACACACCGATTTGTATTTACAATGTACTTATCAATATTTAGCTATACAGTCATGTATACCACTCCTGTTATTATTTTTCTAAGATAGTTTCCTTGGTGTCTGTCTATGTACTCTATAGCTCATTACTACGGTAAGAAGAAGACCAAGCGTATTGGCCGTCCCCCTGGCGGTCACACTAACCTGGATATCAGCACCAAAGAGGGGAGCAGGAGGAAGAAGAGGAAGCCCCTGTCTGTCTGCAAAAAACGCCTGTTTACCTCTGTGGACAGCACCCCTGCTTGGTCCCCACTGGTACTGCATATACTGACATTCAACACATTAAAGTAACTGTTCAGTGAAAATCTCACTTTGAAAAGATTATATTCTGTTGACCAGTGGCGTTGATGCTGTTTAATGTTTTTTTCATGCCCCTTTTTTCCCATTACAGCATATTGGCTGACTGTCATTCATATTCCATTCACCCAGTTCAGCGATCGGTGTAGGCTACTACATGAAACTCTAATTTTCCCTATACCCATCATGAGGTTGCTTCAACCTTGCCTATGAATGAAAGTTTACAACGTAGGCGCACACAGGTCAAGAGACAAATTTGAGGTGACATTAAATACTGCCTTGCACACTCTTGCCTGCATCTAGCTGATATAGGGTGTAATTGTTAGTCCAACAGTTGCAAACAAGTTTCTGTTGGACAAATCCAGGTTTGTTTATACCTGTTTCGTTCTGTGTGCTTCTGTTTGAGAAATGTTTTTACAACAGAATTGGCGGAATGAATACATCCCTGATCACACGTGAACACAGTTCACTTTCATAGCAGCCATGTTGTAATCCTTCTCACTCCTATGTGCTCTCCTCCTCTCACCTTGTCCTTTTGCTTGTGGACTTCATTGCGCAACACATCAGCTGTATGTGACCAGGCGAGAACCTTTCCAAGCCAAACCATATTAGAACCGCTACACACAGCCTACATTGTTGTCACCATACTAGCTAAAGTAACGTCATAATCAACAAAGCTAATGACGCATTAGTAAACCCACTACAATCATGCAGTAAATTTAGTGTACAGTCATTAAGCAGTTTAGCAGTTACACCAGCGGGCCCCGGTGCCAATAAATCAGTAAAACCAAAAGCTTACCTTGACTTGGAAGAGTTCCAGTGTTGTATTGGATAGTCATAGCATCCCTCTGTTTGAGCCTGGTGTTTGAGTAGGCTAAACTAGCTAGCTGCATTTGCTAGCTAAGTAAGTGAAACTTAAATAGATTTTTTTTCTTGAAATATCTCTCTCGCCATCTCTTGCTTTTTGAAGAAATTCATTTGTTCAAAACTCTATCTCTTTGAGTCAACTACTCACCACGTTTTATGCAGTGCTAGCTAGCTGTAGCTTGTGCTTTCAGTACTAGATTCATTCTCTGATCTTTTGATTGGGTGAATAACATGCCAGTTCATGCTGTAAGAGTTCTGATAGGTTGGAGGATGTCCTCCGGAAGTTGTCATAATTACTGTGTAAGTCTATGGAAGGGGTGAGAACCATGGGCTTCCAAGGTTTTGTCGCTGTCCTAGCTGTACATTTTTGGAAGAGAAGCTAGAAGTTTAGTTTCCCTCAACCACTGGTCCAAGGTCAGAGATTTTTGAATATTTAAGGTTAGGATTTGGGGTAGGACGCAGTGCAATCTGATTCTACATCTGATTTTATGGGCAACTTTTATATGGAAAGTAATCAAACTCATAACTGTACTCTTTCTTTGCACCCCAGGGTAGTGGAGAGGAGGAGGAGGAGGACCTGGATGAGGACTACTCTCTGAGTGAGGAGGATTCGGGCTCAGAGCAGCAGGGTGACTCTGAGGTGTTAGAGAGGAAGTCCCAGCCCGCCTCTCCCCGTCCCACCCCTCCAGAACCTCGCCCTCGGGAAGGACCCCAATTAACCTCCTACTCAGATGATGATAACCAGCCCCCCTCACCTATGGTAGTGGCTGTTGCATAATTACACACACACACACACACACACACACACACACACACACACACACACACACTGATCCTAGAACTATATATATGTGGAACTCCTTGTTTTTGTGTTCTGTCTCAGAGTGGGCGGGTGGAGTTGCAGGAGAAGCTGCATCTGGACAGCAGTCCTCTGGGCTGGAGCATCACTGATGTGACTCACTTCATCAGAACCACTGACTGTTCCCCGCTGGCGCGCATATTCAGGGACCAAGTAGGAGTGACACACACACACACACTTCGGTGTGGAAAAGGCAATACACATGTGTACACATATACACACGCACAGTGCACTGAGCCATGTTGTTGTGTGTGTTGACAGGAGATCGATGGTCAGGCCCTGCTGTTGCTGAGCCTGCCCACAGTACAGGAGTGTATGGGGCTGAAGCTGGGCCCTGCCATCAAACTGTGTCACCTTATAGAGAGGATCAAACTGGCCTTTTACCAGCACTTTGCCAGAAGATGAGTGTGTGTGTGTCTGTGCGCATGCATTATGTACACTGTTGTTTTCAATTATGTGTATAAACCCTGGATGACTGATAGGGGGCGTTGTATTGAAGCCACCCCACAGCTATCTCTGTACATCTAAATTGTAAAAAAGATGTTGGAAGCTCTAGAATCATTTTTGACATGTGGCCAATACATAGCATCAGCAATCCAGGGTTTATATACATCATCGGTTGTTATGTACATTATATGCTGCTCCAGGATGGACACAGCTTATAGCCTCAGCTGTTCACCCCTGGAATATGTGACTGAATGATGTATCTTTCAGGGATTTCATGTTTGTTTACCATTTGTTTGTACACAGTGGATGGGAATTGAAAAGCACAAGATAATTGAACAAAGTCATGATGGAATTATTTTCCATCCATTCATCACTTAAGCCTTTGGTTGAAATGAAAAGCCAGGTAAAGCATATAAACAAAATAGATCCGGATACCTGTTTAGGTACTAGTTTACCTCTTATTAATGCAAAGCCCCCTCATTGTGAAACCCTAGACATGTTGAATCTGTATAATGTGAATAACACCACCTTATGTGGGGAGACATATTTGCACTATCATCACCAGGTTTTTACATCGGTCTACAAGGTTAGGGTAATCAATTTCACTGACTTCAGACTTTTGGGGCCGGTTTTCCACACAGATTAAGCCTGGTCCTGGACTAAAAACCATCTTCAGTGGAGATTCTCAGTCCAGGAATAGTCTTAATCTCTGTCTGTGAAATGAATCTTAAATGCATCCTATTAGATTCTCAATGGGTTAGGCTGTTTCTCAATGGGTTAGGCTGTTTCTCAATGGGTTAGGCTGTTTCTCAATGGGTTAGGCTGTTTCTCAATGGGTTAGGCTGTTTCTCAATGGGTTAGGCTGTTCTTGACCTTTTTGTCTATGATGACTATGATCACTTTAGTTTTTTACTATAGTAAGTCAGTCACTAGTTATGGGTGTTCATGGAGTGGTCGACAGGGTTATAATGGTCCTGACAATTATGGACCGATCAGAAAGTATTTTATTATTGAGGACCTGTTTGGCCTCATTTTACCTCTTGTATATTGCAGCTTGATCAAAGTATAAACGGAACCATTTTTAAAGTATTTGTAAAGATTGAATGTCAACTATGTTTAAAAGCGTTTTGCAGATTGCTTTGAGTAAAACATCTATTGATTTATATAAAATAATGTAGGATAATATAAAATGTAGGATAATACTCATGCTATCTCTAAAAAAATGAACTGTACTCAAGGCAGAACTGTTCCATGTTTGAGACATTCCCTGTTATTTATGCTCATTATCACCTTCCACATCAGCTTGTCATTTCATTCAGGGCTGTCATTGTAAGTCTTCATGTTTCTATTCCCGTTCACTTTATCGATTTACTTGATTTTACATTCCTGTTGCTCATGTTGAAAATAAGTTCTGGTAGTTAAGTCAACTAAATGGGTTTCTCATGAAACAATCTAAAATGTAAATGGTTTGTGGATGTTACCAATGTGAATATGTTTCCAGAATGATTATTGCTTTTAAAAGTAATAAGATGTGGTCTAGGGCACTGAATCGCAGTGCTAGCTGTGCCACCAGAGACTCTGGGTTCGCGCCCAGGCTCTGTTGCAGCCGGACGCGACCGGGAGGTCCGTGGGGCGATGCACAATTGCGTCGTCCGGGTTAGGGAGGGTTTGGCCGGTAGGGATATCCTTGTCTCATCGCGCACTAGCGACTCCTGTGGCGGGCCGGACGCAGTGCACGCTAACCAGGTCGCCAGGTGCACAGTGTTTCCTCCGACATATTGGTGCGGCTGGCTTCCGTGTTGGATGTGCGCTGTGTTAAGAAGCAGTGCAGCTTGGTTGGGTTGTGTATCGGAGGAAGCATGGCTTTCGACCTTCGTCTCTCCCGAGCCCGTACGGGAGTTGTAGCGATGAGACAAGATAGTAACTACTAACAATTGGATACCACGAAATTGTGGAGAAAGGGGGGTAAAATTCAACAACAAAAAATGTAATAAGATGATAAAATTGCAGTTTATCTTCTTACCAGTGTTGTTTGTTTTTTTCTTCCCAGGAAGCAATCTTCTTCACTGAATGATCTTATTCATATTTAGTGAAATTAGGGTCCACCGTCAAACCATTTCCTAGCAGCACTGAATGATAACATGAAGATTGTATTGGTTCTCAGATGTAAGGTGGAAAATGTCTACTGTCGCTCCAGCTGTTCTCTCCATGATTTAGTGTTAAAGGTCTTACCTACCAGGTTTTATATTGGACTTCTCTCAGCCACACTCATCCAAAATCCAGAGGAACAGAATAATAACAGAACGGGGGGGGGGGGATGACACATCTTCGTTGCCATGTAAGTGACTTGTTTGCCCATTGAATGACTGTCGAGTGTTGAGCGTAACCATTAGATTGGTCCCTTCAGTTGTTACTGTTGTGGACAGAACTATGCGTCTTGAACTCATTTCACTTTTGGCCTAGTGACAAGTAGAGGATGAGGAGGGCCATGAAAGAATGTGATCATAGTGGAGGAGTTGAGTTTTAGACTTTGATTTGTGATATTTTATTAGTCTGTGAAGAGTTACTTTAAAAGAATGCAAGACCATTCCAACTGTAGACAAGATCACGTCATTCACTCCCCAATGATCATCCCCACATGCTTCACTGTGGGGATAGGGTTCTTGGGGTGATGAGGTGTTGGGTTTGCGCCAGACATTGTTTTCCTTGATGGTCAAAAAGCTCAGTTTTAGTTTCATCTGACCGGAGTACCATTCTTCCATATGTTTGGAGAGTCTCCCACGTGCCTTTTGGCGAACACCAAATGTTTGCTTATTTACTTCAATCTCCGCTGTGGAGGTTTGCAGCTCCTTCAGTGTTATCTTTGGTCTCTTTGTTGCCTCTCTGATTAATGCTCTTCTTGGCTGGTCTGTGAGTGATGGTGGGCGGCCCTCTCTTGGCAGGTTTGTTGTGGTGCCATATTCTTTCCATTTTAAATAATGGATTTAATAGTGCTCTGTGGGATGTTCAAAGTTGTGGATATTTTTTTATAACTCAACCCTGATCTGTACTTCTCCAACTTTGTCCCTGACCTGTTTGGAGAGCTCCTTAGTGGATTTGCAGACTCTGGGGCCTTTCAGAACAGCTGTGTGTATGTAATATATATATATATATATATATATATACACACACATCTAATATTACTGAGATTGCGCACAGGTGTACTTTAACTATGTGACTTCTGATGGTAATTGGTTGCATCATATCTTATTTAGGGGCTACATAGGTGGTATGTCATTTTTTTCACTTCACCAATTTGGAAATATGTCCATTACATGAAATCCAAACAAACCTATTTAAATTACAGGTTGTAATGCAACAAAAAAGGAATTACACCAAGGGGGATGAATACTTTTCAAATCAAATGTATTTCTAAAGCCCTTCTGGCTGTGCGGGATGGAGATTATAACAGAACATGGCCGAGATGTTCAAATGTTCATAGATGACCAGCAGGGTAAAATAATAATCACAGTGGTTGTCGAGGGTGTAACAGGTCAGCACCTCAGGAGTAAATGTCAGTTGGCTTTTCATAGCCGATCATTCAGAGTATCTCTACCGCTCCTGCTGTCTCTAGAGAGTTGAAAACAGCAGGTCTGGGACAGGTAGCACGTCCGGTGAACAGGTTAGGATTCCATAGCCACGGGCAGAACAGTTGAAACTGGAGCAGCGGCACAACCAGGTGGACTGGGTACAGCAAGGAGTCATCATGCCAGGTAGTTCTGAGGCATGGTCCTAGAGCTCAGGTCCTCCGAGAGAGAAAAAAGAAAGCGAATTAGAGAGAGCATACTTAAATTCACACAGGACACCGGATAAGACAGGAGAAGTACTGCAGATATAACAAACTGACCCTAGCCCCCCGACACAAACTACTGCAGCATAAATACTGGGGGCTTAGACAGGAGGGGTCAGGAGACACTGTGGCCTTGTCCGACGATACCCCAGGACAGGGCCAAACGGGAAGGATATAGCCCCACCCACTTTGCCAAAGCACAGCCCCCACACCACCAGAGGGATATCTTCAACCACCAATTTACCACCCTGAGTCGAGGCCAAGTATAGCCCATGAAGATCTCCCCCACGGCACAACCCAAGGGGGGGGCGCCAACCCGGACAGGAAGATCACGTCAGTGACTCAATCCACTCAAGTGACACACCCCTCCTAGGGACGGCATGGAAGAGCACTAGTAAGCCAGTGACTCAGCCCCTGTAATGGAGTTAGAGGCAGAGAATCCCAGTGGATACAGTGCATTCGGGAAAGTATTCAGACCCCTTGACTTTTCCCACATTTTGTTACGTTAGCCTTATTCTAAAATGGATTCAATTGTTTTTTTCCCCCTTTAATTATTTGTTTTTTTTGTGCAAATGTATTAAAAACAAACTGATCACATTTACATGAGTATTCAGAGCCTTTACTCAGTACTTCGCTGAAGCAGCGATTACAGCCTCAAGTCTTAGGTATGATGCTATTTGGGACATTTCTCCCATTCTTCTCTGCAGATCCTCAAGCTCTGTCAGGCTGGATGGGGAGCAGCGGGGCACAGCTATTTTCAGGTCTCTCCAGAGATGTTTGATTGGGTTAAAGTCCGGGCTTTGGCTGGGCCACTCAAGGACATCAGAGACTTGTCCCGAAGACACTCCTGCGTTGTCATGGCTGTGTGCTTAGGGTCGTTGTCCCGTTGGAAGGTGAACCTTCGCCCCAGTCTGAGGTCCTGAGCTCTGATTGTACTTTCCCTTGATGGTCTCCCAGTCCCTGCCGCTGAAAAACGTCCCCACAGCATGATGCTGCCACCACCGTGCGTCACCGTTGGAATGGTGCCAGGTTTCCTCCATACATGACGCTTGGTATTCAGGCCAAAGAGTTCAATTTTGGTGTCATCAGACCAGAAAATCTTGTTTCTCATGAGTTATGATGAGTTAGGTGCCCAAACTCTAAGCAGGCTGTCATGTGCTTTTACTGAGGAGTGGCTTCCATCTGGACACTACCATAAAGGCCTGATTGGTGGAGTGCTGCAGAGATGGTTGTCCTTCTGGAAGATTCTTTCATCGCCAGAGTGGAGAGGAACTCTGACGCTCACCACCAAGGCCCTTTTGCCCCGATTGCTCAGTTTGGCCTGGCGGCCAGCTCTATGGAGAGTCTTGGTGGTTCCAAACTTCTTCCATTAAAGAATGATGGAGGCCACTGTGTTCTTCTTCAATGCTGCAGACATTTTTTGGTACCCTTCCTCAGATCTGTGCCTCGACACAATCCTGTCTCGGAGTTCTACGGGCAATTCCTTCGACCTCATGGCTTGATTTTTGCTCTGACATGCACTGTTAACTGTGGGACTTTATATAGACAGGTGTGTGTGCCTTTACATTCAATTGAATTTACCACAGGAGGACTCCAAGTTGTAGAAACATCTCAAATCAAATCAAATTGTATTTGTCACATACACATGGTTAGCAGATGTTAATGCGAGTGTAGCGAAATGCTTGTGCTTCTAGTTCCGACAATGCAGTAATAACCAACAAGTAATCTAACTAACAATTCCAAAACTACTGTCTTATACACAGTGTAAGGGGATAAAGAATATGTACATAAGGATATATGAATGAGTGATGGTACAGAGCAGCATAGGCAAGATGCAGTAGATGATATCGAGTACAGTATATACATATGAGATGAGTATGTAAACAAAGTGGCATAGTTAAAGTGGCTAGTGATACATGTATTACATAAGGATGCAGTCGATGATATAGAGTACAGTATATACGTATGCATATGAGATGAATAATGTAGGTTAAGTAACATTATATAAGGTAGCATTGTTTAAAGTGGCTAGTGATATATTTACATCATTTCCTATCAATTCCCATTATTAAAGTGGCTGGAGTTGAGTCAGTGTGTTGGCAGCAGCCACTCAATGTTAGTGGTGGCTGTTTGACAGTCTGATGTCCTTGAGATAGAAGCTGTTTTTCAGTCTCTCGGTCCCAGCTTTGATGCACCTGTACTGACCTCGCCTTCTGGATGATAGCGGGGTGAACAGGCAGTGGCTCGGGTGGTTGATGTCCTTGATGATCTTTATGGCCTTCCTGTAACATCGGGTGGTGTAGGTGTCCTGGAGGGCAGGTAGTTTGCCCCCGGTGATGCGTTGTGCAGACCTCACTACCCTCTGGAGAGCCTTACGGTTGAGGGCGGAGCAGTTGCCGTACCAGGCGGTGATACAGCCCGACAGGATGCTCTCGATTGTGCATCTGTAGAAGTTTGTGAGTGCTTTTGGTGACAAGCCGAATTTCTTCAGCCTCCTGAGGTTGAAGAGGCGCTGCTGCGCCTTCTTCACGATGCTGTCTGTGTGAGTGGACCAATTCAGTTTGTCTGTGATGTGTATGCCGAGGAACTTAAAACTTGCTACCCTCTCCACTACTGTTCCATCGATGTGGATCATCTCAACGATGATCAATGGAAACAGGTGTATCCATTGATCATCCTTGATGTTTCTCAATTTCAAGTCCTATAGTAAAGGATCTGAATACTTATGTAAATAAGGTATGTTTCCACTCCATATACAGGACAGTTGAGGATGGTCAAAGACAAGAGGGAGACACACTTTACTGTCAAACACTGTGCCCCCCTCCCCTCTCCCTGCTGCATGAACTATAGATGTTTATACAGTACATATCCACAGTCTGACATACTGTAGATCCATCACCCACTTGCACTGAAGTCAAGTAGCTCCAGTCAAATAATTATGTTGTATTGACAGAGCGTGCTTGTAAAGTTGCCCCGTCTGTGTTCAATGGAGCACATTCAGTCTGTGTTCAATGGAGCACATTCAGTCTGTGTTCAATGGAGCACATTCAGGGCGAGAGAACGCCTTCCAGGGTCGACTAATCAGGAAGTAGCAGAGGCAGCAAAGCCACTTCTTATACTCCAGCCTGGCCTACATCGAAAACCACACTGGTGTGACTGAATGTGCCTTGTTTTGGTCAAGTATTTCTTAACTTTTTTATTAAAAGCTTGAACCCTCATTCTATAAGAAGTCAGAATGTCAAGAAATGAGTTTAAGTGGGCATTAACTTGGTGTCAAGTTGAGTAGGTGTAACATAACTTTAGTCCATCCCCTCGCCCCGAACCAGGGACGCTCTGCCCACATCAACAGTCACCCTCGAGGCATCATTACCCATCGCTCCACAAAAGCGGCGGCCCTTGCAGAGCAAGGGGAACCACTACTTCAAGCTCTCAGCAAGTGACGTCACCGATTGAAATGCCACTAGCGCGCACCACCGCTAACTAGCTAGAGCCATTTCACATCGGCTACATAGGCACTACTGATTCTTTATGAATATACACTGAACAAAAATATAAATGCAACAATTTCAAAGAATATATTGAGTTACAGTTCATATAAAAAGAATCAGTCAATTGAAATAATGTCATTCGGCCCTAATCTATGGATTGTATGACTGGGAATACAGATATGCATCTGTTGGTCATAGATACCCCCATTTGCTTCATACAGTGTGACACATCTCCTTCGCATAGAGTTGATCAGGCTGTTGATTGTGGCCTATGGAATGTTGTTCTACTCCTCCTCAATGGCTGTGCGAAGCTGCTGGATATTGGCAGGACCAGGGACACGCTGTTTATCCAGAGCATCCCAAACATGATCAGTGGGTGATATGTCTGGTAAGTATGCAGGCCATAGAAGAATTGGGACATTTTCAGCTTCCAGGAATTGTGTACAAATCCTTGCGACATGGGGCCATGCATTATCATGCTGAAACTTGAGGTGACGGCGGCAGATGAATTACTTGACAATGGGCCTCAGGATCTCATCACGGTATCTCTGCATTCAAATTGCTATTGATAAAATGCAATTGTGTTTGTTGTACGTTCCTTATGCCTGCCCATACCATAACCCCACCACCACCATGGGGCCCTCACAATGTTGACATGCCATACACGCTACGCTGTCTGCCATCGAAACCAGAATTAATCTGAAGAGCACAATTCTCCAGCATGGCAGTGGCTATCTAAGGTGAGCATTTGCCCAATGAAGTCGGTTACGATGCTGAACTGCAGTCAGGTCAAGACCCTGATCAGGACGACGAGCACACAGATGAGCTTCCCTGAGACGGTTTCTGACTTGTGCAAACCCACAGTTTCATCAGCTGTATGGGTGGCTGGTCTCAGACGATCCCGCAGGTGAAGAAGCCGGATGTGGAGAAACTGGGCTGGTGTGGTTACACATGGTCTGCGATTTTGAAACCGGTCGGATGTATTGACAAATTCTCTAAAACATCATTGGTAGAGAAATGAACATTCAATTGTCTGGTAACAGCTCTGGTAGACATGGTTGCAGTCAGCATGCCAATTACACACTCCCTCAAAATTTGAGGCATCTATGGCATTACGTTGTGTGACACAACTGCTCATTTTAGTGGCCTTTTATTGTCCTGGCACAAGGTGCACCTGTGTAATGATCAGAGTTGTGGACTCAAGTCACATGAATTGAGTCTGACTCAAGTCACAAATTTTATGACTTGGAGCCTCAACTCGACTTTGACTTGAGACTTATATGTACATATTCGTATTCATTCCATTACACTTGTGTGTATAAAGTAGTTGTGAAATTATTAGATTACTTGTTAGATATTACTGCACGGTCAGAACTAGAAGCACAAGCATTTCACTACACTGCCATTAACATCTGCTAACCATGTGTATGTGACCAATACAAAACCTGGACAGATAATCAAATCAAATTGTAACGGTTTGTCACAAATTTTTTGGCAGAGGCTAGGTGGATTACGCTACACGCAGCCAGAGACAGTAGTCGCAGCGTCACCCTTGCCAAAAACCTTTAGCTAATTTGGCTATTGAAACACACAATCGGCACTCCTGATTGGACCAACAAACTCAATCAACACATAATGTACTTATAAAACTTCCATTTGGAATTTGTTGTTCAAATTAATTATTACTGTGGAGAAAACATGCCCTCTCCAAACTTCCGCCAGGGGGGGGGGTGTTTTTCCCCCTATATTTTTAAACGTTTGCTGTTGCTTTCACACGTTTAAATGCATAGACCCTATGTGGTAAATCAATATTCCATATAATATGACAATTTCTAGGGTTTCATCATTACATCAACGTACCGTTTATTCCAACAGGTAGACATTTCTGTTCCATGTCGGAACTCTGACATAACCCGGGACATATGAACAAAGGAAACCATGCATGAATGAAATAAACATAACTTCTACCTCATGAGTCTTACGAACGTCCATGTGCGCTTTGAACATCACGCCGATTTAGAGCAGGGTAACACATGGTTTTCTAAATGGAAATGTATCTGTAGGCTTATCAAACATGAAACAGAAATATATATGTAGGACTATCCAACGTTCCGTGTGTATGTGTCCTATTTCTATGTCGTTTTTGTTGCTGGAGAGCGCAACAGGGCCGGCGCCACACGCTTTAGAGTCAGAACTTAAGAGAAAATTATTGTTCTTAAGACGAAGCTACCAATGTAACAGTGGATGTGAAAAGTGCCTTTTATATTGTAGAACCCGTTTATTGGTTATAGTTGCCAATTGGGTAATTGTATGGTTCTGGGGACCCTGTGCTTATATTATGCAGGCCTACCTGTTTGACAGATTCGATTTGGTTTCTCAAGGGGAGGCTGTGCATTCTTACCCTCTACCTGTGTCGGTTCAGATAGGTCAGGTTAACCCTTATACATAGGCGATTTCTTTTGGGCTATTGCCCGTGTATATTTGGATCACCAAGACCTGTAAATAAATGTACACTGAGAATGACAACCTGCCTTGCCTTCTGCTGATTTTACACCCTTAAAACCTGCTACAAGGTTTCCATTATATAGGCTAATCAACACGTGTTGACAAAATAAAAACTTGCTCTTAGAATGCTTGACTGGAGTCGACCTGTTCTACTTGGTAACCGACTTGGACCTTGTGACTTGCTGGGGACTCATGATAGTGAGTTGGTCCCACCACTGTTAATGATCATTCTTTAATCAGCTTCTTGATATGACACACCTGTCAGGTGGATGGATTATCTTGGCAAAGCAGAAATGCTCACTAACACGGAAGTAAACAAACTTGTGCAGTTTGAGAGAAATAGGCTTTTTGTGTGTTCTGAACATTTCTGGGATCTTTTATTTCAGCTCATGAAACCAACACTTTACATGTTATTTATATTTTTGTTCAGTGTATGTACCTAGTGTTCATTTGCAAGAGGATGTTCATCATTGTACGATCTCTGTCATTCCCAGTCCTTACGGTATCAGTATCACTAGCTAGTGCAGTATAGTTAATCTAGCAGTGTCTATTCTATATGTATCTGAGAATAAGTCTGCGAGCAACAATGACAAATCCATTTTTATTAACAAGCAAATAACCTTAAATGTTTTTATCAGAACGGTACAAACCACTACAGTCTGAGGCACAGCTTGGGGGGGGGGGGGGGGGGGGGGTGTTGAACAAGAGACAGGATGTAATACAGGACAAAAGAAAGAAGAGAGGGATGAACTTTACATGGAGAACTGGGAGATTTTTAAAAGAACTGCCAGGGCAAACATGATGCTTAGCCCTGTGGTAGAAACTGCAGCTGAGGGATGTAGCGAAGGGTGGATGAACTGGAGAAGGGGTGTTAGTTCTTTATTTCATGTACTTGTGCTGCTGGTCCTGGAGGATCTTAGCGGAGGACTTGGCATCGTAGAAGAGTTCGTTGATCTCCTCCACCTGCTCCCTCTCTACTCCCTCCTTCCCCTGGACTCTGCCTAACAGACTGGCTGGGGTCAGCAGCTGCGCCGCATACCTGACAGAGGAGGGATAGGTGAGTCAATATACACACACGAGACAAGTGGAGTGTGTGCACGCATGTGCAGAGTAACAGATTGGTGAGTGTTACCTGAGGGTGGTCTTAGTTCCAATCTCTCCCAGGTGACTGAGGGCCTCCTCGCTGATGTTGATCCCCTCAGTCTGAGCTCGGATTTTAATGATCTACGGAGACCACACACACTGTCAGCAACACACCAGTGACCACACAAACATAGCATCTCTTAAACACACACTTCATATATAGGGATGCCATCACACACACCTGCTTCATCTCCTGTGGTGTGTAGAGCATGGTGCGGATGATCATGACCCTGTCCAGCAGGTCCAGAGGAATGCCATGAGGAGAGCTGATGTCCTCTGTCCCCCTGAGAAACCAACCACACAGAAGGGTCCGTGAACAGAGCAAAGTTGGCTTCCAAAACAAACAGATTATCACTGACTCATATTCAAACGGACTGAGTTGCAATCACGTGCATGCACATTAGCACACCCACCTGATGAGGCAGTTGCCCCTGTTGGAGGCGAAAA
Source organism: Oncorhynchus kisutch (assembly GCF_002021735.2). Lineage (NCBI taxonomy): Eukaryota > Metazoa > Chordata > Actinopteri > Salmoniformes > Salmonidae > Oncorhynchus > Oncorhynchus kisutch. The sequence goes on from NC_034174.2 coordinate 34,459,726, forward strand.
CTACGATGGGTGCGATGGTGCTCTCCAGGGCTCGGTGCAGGTAGGTGAAACACTCAATGTCCAGCATGTGCACCTCGTCCACAAACAGCACCCCGGGGACCAGCTCAGCCACACCCTGGTCAATGTAACGGTTTACCACCTTGTTGATCTCAGCTCGCAGCTTGTCTAGGGGTCAAGCAAGGGAGCCAAGCAAAAGGTAAGGAGAGAGCAGAAAGAATGGGTTTCTTTTGAGTGATGTTTATTGTGGGGGAGGTTGGGGTTTTGAAAGTACAAGCTGCTATTTCAACAAGGATATGGGAAGTGGGTTTTAAAGAAGTTAGACTCAGTTGTTCAGGTCTTACCTGTGATCTCGGTCTTCTTTGGCTTCATCAGTTGTCCCATCATAGACAGGATATCTTGACCTCCCTGAGAGGAGAGCAATCACACTTTATTCCATAAGAGTGGGGTCATACCAACGATCATTTAGATTTCCATTAGGCGCAGAAATAGACACTAGGTGGTTAACTACCAAAGATCAAGTGTGTTTTTTTGTTGTTGCACATAAATTGTTTTCAGAGCAACAGTTATTTTCCTGAAGTGTATATCTGCAGTGCAGTCTTATTCACTAACCAGGCTCTAGGGGAGACTGTGTCTGTGTGTACCTGTGGTCTAGGAGAGACTGTGTCTGTGTGTACCTGTGGTCTAGGAGAGACTGTGTCTGTGTGTACCTGTGGTCTAGGAGAGACTGTGTCTGTGTGTACCTGTGGTCTAGGAGAGACTGTGTCTGTGTGTACCTGTGGTCTAGGAGAGACTGTGTCTGTGTGTACCTGTGGTCTAGGAGAGACTGTGTCTGTGTGTACCTGTGGTCTAGGAGAGACTGTGTGTGTGTACCTGTGGTCTAGGAGAGACTGTGTGTGTGTACCTGTGGTCTAGGAGAGACTGTGTGTGTGTGTGTACCTGTGGTCTAGGAGAGACTGTGTGTGTGTACCTGTGGTCTAGGAGAGACTGTGTGTGTGTGTACCTGTGGTCTAGGAGAGACTGTGTCTGTGTGTACCTGTGGTCTAGGAGAGACTGTGTCTGTGTGTACCTGTGGTCTAGGAGAGACTGTGTCTGTGTGTACCTGTGGTCTAGGAGAGACTGTGTCTGTGTGTACCTGTGGTCTAGGAGAGACTGTGTCTGTGTGTACCTGTGGTCTAGGAGAGACTGTGTCTGTGTGTACCTGTGGTCTAGGAGAGACTGTGTGTGTGTACCTGTGGTCTAGGAGAGACTGTGTGTGTGTACCTGTGGTCTAGGAGAGACTGTGTGTGTGTGTACCTGTGGTCTAGGAGAGACTGTGTGTGTGTGTGTACCTGTGGTCTAGGAGAGACTGTGTGTGTGTGTACCTGTGGTCTAGGAGAGACGGTGTGTGTGTGTACCTGTGGTCTAGGAGAGACTGTGTGTGTGTGTGTACCTGTGGTCTAGGAGAGACTGTGTGTGTGTGTGTACCTGTGGTCTAGGAGAGACTGTGTGTGTGTGTGTGTACCTGTGGTCTAGGAGAGACTGTGTGTGTGTGTACCTGTGGTCTAGGAGAGACTGTGTGTGTGTGTACCTGTGGTCTAGGAGAGACTGTGTGTGTGTACCTGTGGTCTAGGAGAGACTGTCTGTGTGTACCTGTGGTCTAGGAGAGACTGTGTCTGTGTGTACCTGTGGTCTAGGAGAGACTGTGTCTGTGTGTACCTGTGGTCTAGCGTTGGCAATATCCAGGTCGTGTAGCGTGACGTCTTGGATTATCTCTTTCTTCTTGTGGACGTCCCCCTTGGGCAGCGGCACGTACTCCTCAGCCTCCAGGTCAAACTCTGTGGCAAATGTGTCACACCGACCTTGTCTCTGCGCACAAGCCACACACAGATGGAATGGTTAAACACAGAACACAAGCATACTCAGCAAAAATATAAACGCAACATGTAAAGTCTTGGTCCCATGCTTCATGAGCTGAAATAAAAGATCCCAGAAATGTTTAATACGCACAAAAAGATGATTGCTCTCAAATTTTGTGCACAAATGTTTACATCCCTATTAGTGAGCATTTCTCCTTTGCAAAAATAATCTGTTTAATGCTGATTAAAAAGCATTATCATTACACAGGTGCACCTTGTGCTGGAGACAATAAATGGGAACTCATATTTTGTCACAACACAATGCCATAGATGTCAAGTTTTAAGGAAGCGTGCAATTGGCATGCTGACTGCAGGAATGTCCACGAGCGTTTGCCAGATAATTTAATGTTAATTTCTCTACTATAGACCACCTATGTCCTTTTAGAGAATTTGGCAGTACGCCCAACCGGTCTCAACCACAGACCACGTGTAACCACGCCAACCCAGGAACTCCACATCTGGCTTCTTCACCTGCAGGATCATCGGAGACCAGCCACCTGATGAAACTGTGGGTTTTCACAACCAAAGAATTTCTGCAGAAACCATCTCAGGGAAGCGCATCTGTGTGCTTGTCGTCCTCACCATGGTCTTGACCTGACTGCAGTTTGGCATCGTGACCGACTTCAGTGGGCAAATACTCACTTTCCATGGCCACTAGCACGCTGGAGAAGTGTGCTCTTCACGGATGAATCCCAGTTTCAACTGTACCGGGCAGATGGCAGACAGCGTGTATGGCGTCGTGTGGGCGAGTGGTTTGCTTATGTCAACGTTGTGAACAGAGCGCCCCATGATGGGGGTGGGGTTATGGGAAAGCATAAGTTAGACAATTGCATTTTAACGATAGCAATTTGAATGCAGAGAGATAACGTGACGAGATCCTGAGGCCCATTGTCATGCTATTAAGCTGCTGCTATCACCTCATGTTTCAGCATGATAATGCATGGCCATGTTGCAAGGATCTGTACACAATTCCTGGAAACTGAAAATGTCCCAGTTCTTCAATGGCCTGCATACTCACCAGACATGTCACCCATTGATCATGTTTGAAATGCTCTGGATCGACGTGTACAACAGAGTGTTCCAGTTCCCATCAATATCTAGCAACTTTGCACAGCCATTGAAGAGGTGTGGGACAACATACCACAAGCTACACTAGTTCATTCAGCAGACAAGATTTGCTTCGAATTCCATGCCATTATTTTGTATTATTTTATTGCATGAAGAATACAATCGAACATAGGTTAATAAAATAGAAAGGATATTTTCTCCAAACAATTTCAAAAGGAAGTGTGGACATGTGGCTATTCTGTGTTGAGCAGTTAACAAAGAACTGGTCCTCCTACATGCTTCATTTAGAGTTATTTATTTAACTTTAGTTGTAATACAAACGTTGGGCTATATGTTTTGATGTTTAATACATTCTAAGACTGCATGATGGGACTGATGATTTGAGAAAAGTCAAAAGCTGCACATACTTCAGTCTCTCATTCACAATTTGACAAGCACTTGATAATATTCTCACCAAGCCTTGAATTTCCCAGCGGCCCACCTTGTGTGGCCATAATGCCTCCTAAAAAATCCATGTAATTTGCTGACAAAGTGGCCGTTGTGCCCTTGGGCTGAATATAATAGGCTAATTATACTTCCCTTCTCCCGGCTGCCGTGCTCCAAAGCACCCTTCACTCACATGGCTCTCTCAGATGTAGCCAATGCCAGTCACATGATCGGATCCTTCTCACAGGCATTTCAGCTAAGTAGGCTACAAGTGAACGAAGACCGACACGTCGGTGATGCAAGTGCGCGAGTCCCTCTTATGGAATTCCCAGGCACATATTGATGTTAGAACTGTCCACATTTAGCCTACTTTTCAGCAGCCATCAAGCTGAGTAGGCCTAACGAACAGCAAAAGCATTAGCCTATGTCAATCTAATATCCCCCATAGTACAAACGTTGACCTATTCTAATGGTCAACTCGTCCTTCTCTGCAAGGAATAAATATTAGAAACATACTCTGGGACAGCAGGGGTGAGATGCGATAGAGACCAAATTAATACCACCACTTGCATAAAAAAATGTTTAAAAGCATTGAGGCCGATCGTTTAGGTTAAAATGTTGCTAAACTATTAGGCAATTTTTTCCCCACATTATAAGAACAACAATGCGCACACGGCAGTGGGCTATTAGCGCGAATGTTCCAAAATGCAAGAAATTAGCGGGAAAACATCGTTCTCGAAAGTGACGGCAAATGCGATTTATGCATGCAATGCTTTATTTTAAAGGTACATTTTTAATGGTGAACATTATCTTCCCCAAACGTGAAAATACATTTGCATTGATGGGAGAGTGATTAGAGGGACAATAACAGCAACAGAGCTTGAAAAAGCCTAATTACTGTGACTAAACGGTCACGTGGAATTTGACTGCGTTCATGACTCGTGACCGCCGGTGTGACAGTAATACGGGACCAGCCATAGTCACACCAGATACTCACTGATTTTATGATCCACGCCCCCCTATTTAAAAATAATAATAATAATAATGTTTCTGTATTCCCAGTCATGCGAAATCCATAGATTAGGGCCTAATGAATGTATTTAAATTGACTGATTTCCTTATATGACCTGAACTAAATCTTAGAAAATGTTGCTTTTATATTTTTGTTCAGTGTACTAACTCAATCCCATCAGAGGAGGTCTGGTGGCTGAAACTATGCCCATCACTTCATAGGGGAATAAGATGAAGGGAGGAGGTGGAAAGCAGGGGTATGACTGGACTCAATGCCACCTCGAGGAGGGCATGAAAGAGGCAGGGGGATGAAAGAGTAAGATTCAGGGAGGGTCCTGCAAGGGCTGTCAACAGCAACAAATGTAAGGACCACCCCTCCCCACCTGCAACCTCAGCCCACCTGCACCAATTAAAGAGGCCGTCAACACACGTGTCAACACAGGCCACGAGGCCCGTCCACCAGAACAGAGGGAGAGATGGAGAGATAGGGGGAATAAAACCCAGTGCCGATGAAGAGCTGGAAGAACTCCAGTGTACAGTAGAGAGATGAAACAGAGCCGGAGGACTGACGGAGATAAAACAAAGCCGGCATGGAGGACTGGGGCATAAGGGCATAGCGTTTAGTGTAGTTTGTAAGAATATTCTTAGTTTGTGTACTTGCTTGTTAGTTTTTGTAGTATGTCAATTACTTTGACTTTGAATTGTTTGAGCCACTGTAAATGTGTAATTTGTGTATGGGAGCCTTTTCAAGGTGAGTGTTTGTATAAAAGTGTATTAAATAGGTGGAAGTGTATTGATACCTTGACGGCTCCACTGTTTGATTCAATATAGATGACGTCTCCCGCCTCCACACGCTCCTTCTGCAGGCTCTCATAAATACTGGGATCCAGCTACACACAAACAGAGACAGTAAGATAAGAATGAGTGTTTTTACAGAGCGCTTCGTGCCCATTCATGAGTAGAATGAAGTTGTCGCTAGACACTGAGCTAGGGCCAGTTGTGTCCCCCACCCTCCCTAACTGTTATAGCTGATCCTAGATCTGTGCCTAAGGCCAACTTCTACATGGATTGGTCTAGCCTCCGACAGGTGCCTGACCTTGAGCTGCTTGGTGCCCTTGCCTGTCTTCAGTCCGATGATGACATGGCTGATTGTCTTCCCGTAACCACCCATGGGGTTCTCCGTCTCACAGGGGGTCAGCTCTGTGACCTCCCCCTCATACACCTCCTTGGTTTCCTTGATACGCAGCCCTGGAGGATGAAGAACAGGGTCACACATACTGAATGAAGACTCTGTAAAGCCTTTATTCTCTTGAGCCAATAATACCATCCTTTATTCTACCTGGCAGATCATTTATTGGAGAATGTGAGAAGAGAGTGATTGTGTGTACAGTGCATGGTCCTCTTTCTGTGTAATGTGATCACACTGTAGCCCTTGTTCCTTCTGCATACAGCCTCTCGGTGTGTGAGTGGTGCACAGGTGACTGGGCTATTGTTGTGTGTGTGTGTGTGTGGGGGGGGGGGGGGCACGCCTCTGAGGGAGAGGCTGTTTTTCAGAGTGCTCAGAATGTACCCTGCCCTTTCCCTCCATCGTAACACTCGTGTTCTATCCTAGGTAGGGGTGAGGGTGTTGACCACCACCTCTCAACCCAAGCTCCATTCCCTTCTCTGTGACAGTGAATAATAATAATTTGGCGTGGTGCTTATATTTGTCCTGCTACACACAAGTATGTAATGGAAATTTGTTTTTTTGCATATTCCAACTCTCCCCGAGACACCTGCAGGGAGTGGGCCATGGCCACCAAGTTAAGTGCTTTGCTCAAGGGCACAGTAATACATTTTTCACCTTGTCGGCTCCGGTATTCGAACCAGTCACTTCTTGGTTACTGGCCCAACGCTCTAACCTCGAGGCTACCTGCCATAATGTTAACACTCGAACAAACCCCTTCCCCCAATGCCCCTTTCAAGCATTTCCCCCAGTGTCAACAGCCACACTGATCCCCTACCCTAGTCAGCCTAGTAGGAGGGGCGTGGAAGAGAACCCCTGACTATTCTGATGGTGGTGTAGCTGGTGAATGAAGGGTGGAGCGTTATCTGGTCTCCAATTGACCCAGGTATGTGTGTGTGTATGTAATTCATTCCCAGTGGCCCGTGTTTGTGTGTGGCCCCTCACCTATTGCCCTCCTGAAGTTCTCCATCAGCACCTCTGTTTTCTTGATCTCTGAAGAGTAGACCTCACTACCCACCATGGGGCAAAATGGCACCTTGTTGCCCAGTTCCTGTGCCATAGCCAAAGCCAGGGCAGTCTGCAAGGGGGAGAAGTAGGGTTGGTTAAAGTCTCAAGTCTCGTATTTCTATTAATGTGGAGGTCAAAGGTATAATCATCAGTCCAAAAGTATGTTTTGCAACAAAAAACAAGTTTCTATTGGACACATTCAGGTAGGTCCCTCCCCATTTTGTTCACTTCCATTTGGTTCTAGTTGGTTCCTAGTGAATACACCCCTGTAGACACAGTAAGCATATTAGACATTTCACAATTACTTTCAGGTGTCATTGAAGTACTGCAGTAACATTTGATCTACCTTTCCTGTACCGGGAGGTCCAGCCAGTAAAACTGCCCTTCCTGACATCTTCTTTGAGCGGATCAGTTCCACAATAATACCACAAGCCTGTTGACAGAAAAAAACATAACATAAAATATTGAAAGACATAAAATAAATAACATTCCAAAGGACAATGGCCTGCAAAGCCACGTGATATGAAACTGGAAACACTCATCTCCCTCACTAGCTTTAAGCACCAACTGTCAGAGCAGCTCACAGATTACTGCACCTGTACATAGCCCACCTATAATTTAGCCCAAACAACTACCTCTTTCCCAACTGTATTTATTTTGCTCCTTTGCACCCCATTATTTTTATTTCTACTTTGCACATTCTTCCATTGCAAAACTACCATTCCAGTGTTTTACTTGCTATATTGTATTTACTTTGCCACCATGGCCTTTTTTGCCTTTACCCCCCTTCTCACCTCATTTGCTCACATTGTATATAGACTTGTTTATACTGTATTATTGACTGTATGTTTGTTTTACTCCATGTGTAACTCTGTGTCGTTGTATCTGTCGAACTGCTTTGCTTTATCTTGGCCAGGTCGCAATTGTAAATGAGAACTTGTTCTCAACTTGCCTACCTGGTTAAATAAAGGTGAAATTAAATTTTAAAAAATGTATATATATATATCACATACCGTGGCTAAATAACTAAAAGTAGCCAACTTCAAGACTTACGTTCACGTAACTAGCTAGCTAGGCTAACTTACCTCTCTTGCAGCCTCCTGCCCCACAAGACCTGACGCATTTTGCTTTGCATTCCCGGCCTCGTCTAGCCCGAGTCCTTTCACATGGCTGTGAGAGGCGACGCGCTGCGTTTTCGTGGTGCTTTTCACTTCTTCGATCTTCATGGCTGTGTTATGTTTATTAAAGTCTTATAAGTAACCAATAACATCTAACAATAATGCCCCCTTGCTCGTTATTTCTTCAATGTTTGAATCTGTTATAATCGGCGCGTTAACTCTAAACACACATAGAACCGGTCTGTTTCCATGTGGGTTACCAAGGAAGTACAACCGTAAAGTTATCTGTTCTGGGGGTACACTATTGGACAATTATGCTTTTCTGTTATAAACCGATTGGATAGAAACACTGTCACTCTCACTCATAAGAAAACACCACGCCTTTCTTTGGCTTTTATTTCCGCTTGTGTTTACGTCACTTTGACGTTACGGAAAATGGTACAGACTTTGAGATTGGTTCCATCCGATGTGCATTCCATCGCCTATAATGTCTTATCGAAGTTCTAGACGGATATTTCTTCACATCTCACATTTATTTTGTAGCTATGCTTGCGAGAGGGACTAAAACGTTACTCCAACCGGCATATTTTCCAGATGACTGTTTTTATTGATACACAGTTGACAGGAAAGTTTTGTGTAATTCGACAGCTAACGTTAGTGTTTAGCTAAAGTAAACTATATTTAATAAAAAATATGAATGAATTGTAAGATTAAGAGTTTAATGAATGACTTAGTTTAACGTAAAATTAGTAAATTGTGTTACGTGTAATTACGGAAAGTAAACTAGAGTTCAAAGTCCAGCCACGCTACGTGCTGAGACTGGTTGCGACAGGAACATATAGCTAGTTAGCCAAAACTACCAGTCATGGCAGACTCGAGCAACAACCACCCGAAGACCCTCAATTTTAACGTGGGGGAACTTGGGCATGTCGGCAGCGGGAAGACGCTGCAGCACAGCGTCCACGGCTGCCCCCCTGCTGCTTTAACAGCCTCCACGTATCTGGGAAGGCTTTCCACTAGTTGTTGGAACATTGCTGCGGGGACTTGCTTCCATTCAGCCACAAAGAGCATTCGTGAGGTCGGGCACTGATGTTGGGCGATTAGGCCTGGCTCGCAGTTGGCGTTCCAATTCATCCCAAAGGTGTCAGATGTGGTTGAGGTCAGGGCTCTGTTTTGGCCAGTCAAGTTCTTCCACACCGATTTTGACAAACAATTTCTGCACAAGGGTATTGTCAGGCTGAAACAGGAAAGGGCCTTCCCCAAACATTTGCCACAAAGTTGGAAGCACAGACTTGTCTAGAATGTCATTGTATGCTGAAGTGTTAAGATTTCCCTTCACTGGAACTAAGGGGCCTAGCCCCGAACCATTAAATAAAGTGACACTATGACTTCTTACGTTGAAAGTCACTGAGCTTTTCAGTAAGGCCATACTGCTAAAAATGTTTGTCTATGGAGATTGCATGGTTGTGTGCTCGATCTTATACACCTGTCAGCAATGGGTGTGGCTGAAATAGCCGAATCCACTATTTTGAAGGGGAGTCCACGTACTTCTATTTATATATAAACATGAAGAATAAATACACAATTAGTAACGATAACTTGCTATATACACGGGGTACCGGTACCGAGTCAATATGCAGGGGTACGAGGTAATTGAGGTGGATACAGTGCATTCGGAAAGTATTCAGACCCCTTGACTTATTCCACATTTTCGTTACGTTATTTCGTAACATTTTCGTTATTTTCGTTACAACTTTGTTCTAAAATTGATTAAATAGTTTTTTCTTCATCAATCTACAAACAATACCCCATAATGACCAAGTGAAAACGTTTTTATCTTTTGCAAATTTAAAAAATAGAAATACCTTATTTACTTAAGTATTCAGACCCTTTGCTATGAGACTCAAAATTGAGCTCAGATGAATCCTTTTTCCCTTGATCATTCTGTGGTAAATTCAAGTGATTAGACATGATTTGGATAGGCACACACCTGTCTATATAAGGTCCCACAGTTGACGGTGCATGTCAGAGCAAAAACCAAGCCATGGGGTCGAAGGAATTGTCCGTAGAGCTCCGGAACAGGATTGTGTCGAGGCACAGATCTAGCGAAGGGTACAAAAAAAAAATTCTGCAGCATTGAAGGTCCCCAAGAACACAGTGGCCTCCATCATTCTAAAATGGAAGAAGTTTGGAACCACCAAGACTCTTCCTAGAGCTGGCCTCCCAGCCAAACTGAGCAATCGGGGGGGAAAGGGCCTTGGTCAGGGAGGTGAACAAGAACCCAATCATCACTCTGACAGAGCTCCAGAGTTCCTCTGTGGGGATGGGAGAACCTTCCAGAAGGTCAACCATCTCTGCAGCACTTCACTAATCAGGCCTTTATGGTAGATTGGCCAGACGGAAGCCACTCCTCAGTAAAAGGCACATGACAGCCCGCTTGGAGTTTAAAAAAGGTACATAAAGGACTCTCAGACCATGTGAAACAAGATTCTCTGGTCTGATGCAACCAAGATTGAACTCTTTGGCCTGAATGCCAAGCGTCACGTCTGGAGGAAACATTGTACCATCCCTATGGTGAAGCTTGGTGGTGGCAGCATCATGCTGTGGGGATGTTTTCTGGCTGCAGGGACTGGGAGACTCGTCAGGATCGAGGGAAGATGAACGGAGCAAAGGACAGAGAAATCCTTGTTGAAAACCTATCCCAGAGCGCTCAGGACCACAGACTGGGGTGAAGGTTCACCTTCCAACAGGACAACGATCCTAAGCACACAGCCAAGACAATGTAGGAGTGGCTTTGGGACAAGTCTCTGAATGTGCTTGAGTGGCCCAGCCAGAGCCTGGACTTGAACCCAATCAATCATCTCTGGAGATGAAAATAGCTGTGCAGCGACGCTCCCTATCCAACCTGGCAGAGCTTGAGAGGATCTACAGAGAAGAATGGGAGAAACTTGTCAAATACAGGTGTGTCAAGATTGTAGCGTCATACCCAAGAAGACTCGAGGCGGTAATCGCTGTCAAAGGTGCTTCAACAAAGTACTGAGTAAAGGGTCTGAACATTTCTAAAAAACGGTTTTTGCTTTGTCATTATGGGGTATTGTGTATAGTTTGATGAGGGGGACAAAAACAATTTAAGTCATTTTAGAATAATGCTTTAACGTAACAAAATGTGAAAAAAGTCAAGAGGTCTGAATACTTTCTGAATGCACCGTATGTACAGTGTAGGGGTAAAGTGACTAGGCAATAGGATAAGTAATAAACAGTAGCAGATGCGTGTGTGATGAGTCAAAATAATTAGTGCAAAGAGGGTCAATGCAGGTAGCTATTTGGTTAATTATTTAGTTGTCTTATGGCTTGGGGGTAGAAGCTGTTCAGGGTCGTGTTGGTGCATCAGTACTGCTTGCCGTGCTGTAGCAAAGAGATCAGTCTGTGACTTGGGTGGCTGGAGTCTTTGAAACGTTGTAGAACCTTCCTCTGACACCGCCTTGTATAGAGTGCCTGGATAGCAGGGAGATCAGCCCTAGTGATGTACTGGGCCGTACGAACTACCCTCTGTAGCGCCGTGTATAGAGTGCCTGGATGGCAGGGAGATCAGCCCTAGTGATGTACTGGGCCGTACGAACTACCCTCTGTAGCGCCTTGTATAGAGTGCCTGGATGGCAGGGAGATCAGCCCTAGTGATGTACTGGGCCGTACGAACTACCCTCTGTAGCGCCGTGTATAGAGTGCCTGGATGGCAGGGAGATCAGCCCTAGTGATGTACTGGGCCGTACGAACTACCCTCTGTAGCGCCGTGTATAGAGTGCCTGGATGGCAGGGAGATCAGCCCTAGTGATGTACTGGGCCGTACAAACTACCCTCTGTAGCGCCGTGTATAGAGTGCCTGGATGGCAGGGAGATCAGCCCTAGTGATGTACTGGGCCGTACGAACTACCCTCTGTAGCGCCGTGTATAGAGTGCCTGGATGGCAGGGAGATCAGCCCTAGTGATGTACTGGGCCGTACGAACTACCCTCTGTAGCGCCGTGTATAGAGTGCCTGGATGGCAGGGAGATCAGCCCTAGTGATGTACTGGGCCGTACGAACTACCCTCTGTAGCGCCGTGTATAGAGTGCCTGGATGGCAGGGAGATCAGCCCTAGTGATGTACTGGGCCGTACGAACTACCCTCTGTAGCGCCGTGTATAGAGTGCCTGGATGGCAGGGAGATCAGCCCTAGTGATGTACTGGGCCGTACGAACTACCCTCTGTAGCGCCTTGCGGTCGGATGCCAAGCTGTTGCCCGTCAGGAAGTCCAGCATCCCGTTGCAGAGGGAGGTGTTCAGTCCCAGGGTCCTGAGCTTAGTGATGAACTTGGAGGGCACTATGTTGTTGAACAGCTGGGTTTATTTTTGTAATCTGTCATAGTTTGCAAGCCCTGACACATCAGATGAGTGACAGAGCTGGCGTAGTAGGATTCGATCTTAGTCCTGTATTGACACTGCCTTTTTTATGGCTCATCGGAGGTCATAGCGGGATTTCTTATAGGCGTCCATATTAGTTTCTTACTCGTTGAAAGCGGAAGCTTTCGCTCAGTGCGGATGTTCCCTGTAATCCATGTATTTTGGTTGGGAAATGAAACGGGCCAGTCAGCTGATTGACAGCTGGTACTCTAGCCCTGAAGTTTGATAGTCAGGTACAGGAATGGCAAGTGGCAACATACAATGACTTTATAAGATAAGGACAACATGTTCATGGATAATTGATTGAGGTTGGTAACTTCCGATACTGTAGAGTTTACTGTATTGTCTGTGAAATGCTCAGAGTTCAGCTCTAGATCCAGCCAGCAGAGGGCGAATGAGGACTGCAGAATAAAGACTACACAAACACACATACAAATACAGTACCAGTCAAAAGTTTGGACACCCCATCTCATTCAAGAGTTTTTCTTGATTTTTACTATTTTATACATTGTAGAATAATATTGAAGATATCAAAACTATGATATAAACAAATAAAAATATATTTTAGAGACTTCAAAGTAGTCACCCTTTGCCTTGATGACAGCTTTGCACACTCATTCTCTCAACCAGTTTCATGAGGTAGTCACCTGGAATGCATTTCAATTAACAGGTGTGCCTTGAAAAAAGTTAATTTGTGGACTTTCTTTCCTTAATAAGTTTGAGCCAATCAGTTGTGTTGTTACAAGGTAGGGCTGGTATACAGAAGAAAAGTCCTCATTAATTTAAGGCATGAAGGTCAGTCAACTCGGACAATTGCAATCGCAAAAACCTTCAAGTGCTATGATGAAACTGGCTCTCATACCATCACTCATTCATATAATTTTTTATGTACATATTCTTATTCATTCCTTTACACTTGTGTGTATAAGTTAGTTGTTGTGAAATTGTTAGGTTAGATTACTCGTTGGATATTACTGCATTGTCGGAACTAGAAGCAAAAGCATTTCGCTACACTCGCATTAACATGCTAACCATGTGTATGTGACAAATAAAATTTGATTTGATGAGGACCGCCACAGGAAAGGAAGACCCAGACTTACCTCTGCTACAGAGGATAAGTTCATTAGAGTTAACTGCACCTCAGATTGCAGCCCAAATAAATGCTTCACAGAGTTCAAGTAACAGACACATCTCAACATCAACTGTTCAGAGGAGACAGGGAATCAGGCCTTCATGGTTGAGCAGCTGCATAGGAACCACTTCTAAAGGACACCAATAATAAGAAGAGACTTGCTTGGGCCAAGAAACACGAGCAATAGACATTAGACCGGTGGAAATCTGTTCTTTCTAGAGTCCAAATTTGAGATTTTTGTTTCCAACCGCCATGTCTTTGAGAGACGCAGAGTAGGTGAACGGATGATCTCTGCATGTGTGGGGCCCACCGTGAAGCATGGTGGAGGAGGTGTGGTTGTGCTTTGCTGGTGACACTGATTTATTTAGAATTCAAGGCTACCACAGCATTCTGCAGCATTACGCCATCCCATGTGGTTTGCTCTTAGTGGGACTATCATTTGTTTTCAACAGGACAATGACTCAACACACCTCCAGGCTGTTTAAGGGCTATTTGACCAAGGATAGTGATGAAGTGCTGCATCAGATGACCTGGCCTCCACAATCACCGACCTCAACCAAATTGAGATGGTTTGGGATGAGTTGGACCCCAGAGTGAAGGAAAAGCAGCCAACAAGTGCTGAGCATATGTGGGAACTCCTTCAAGACTGTTGGAAAAGCATTCCTCATGAAGCTGGTTGATAGAATGCCAAGAGTGTGCAAAGCTGTCGTCAAGGCAAAGGGTGGCTACTTTAAAGAATCTAAAATCTATTTAGATTATTTCTCGAATCAACCATGCATAGCAGCAATTACATGGTTAACGCAGACTGACTGACTGGCCCCTCCACTATCCTGTGGCTTTGCAAGGAGAGAGAGAGGAGGAATGGGTAGAACTCTCCAGGAGGACGAGAGAGATTTCCTTATCCTTACGGCTCAGTTGAACTCTGCTCACTCATTTCCCCTCTCTTCTTTCTTGCTACTATCCCCCCCCCATGAGTGTTTGTAGGGTTGATCCACTTTGTTTTATTATTTCTATTAATATCAGGAGTTGACAATATGTATCCTGTAAGAGGAGACTGCTTTGACAGGCCTGAGAGGTGAGGGTGAGCAAACTGGGCATTGGTGGGAGAAGAGAACAGAGGGAGTCGCAGTAGAAGGAAAGCAGGATAAGGCGAATATACACACACACAGGAGTGCAGCCTGAGTCAGTGTATATGGCTGGTAGTTTGCTATATAAAGCCAGTGTGTCCCTGTGGATGGCACATGCTGTGGATTAGGGCGGAAGGAAGGTGTGGGGAACGGGGTATGTAATAAGCTTCCCCTCCTATCCCCAATGGGGAGAGCACAGGAAAGAAAGGGAGCCAAAGAGAGGCAGAGCAAAGAGGGGAGCACAGGAAAGAAAGACTGCCAAAGTGAGGGGAAGAAAAGAGGGAGGAAAGACAACCAAGCGAGCTGGGGCTCTAATTTCAGCCCTCTAGCCCTTCTCCCTTCTTTACATCCCTTTGTACCCTCCCTCCCTCTTTCCCTCTCTTCTTGTTCTGTTGTTATTCTTGGTTGTCTGTTTCTGTTCCTGTTGCTCCATTGGTTGCTCAACTTATGAATTTGGTCATTTGGCCCTCCAGGAGTCCTGTGTAGAGGAGCTGTAACCATGCAGTGCTGAGTGTGCACAATCATTTCACTGCAGTAGTTTTGGACTGCGGTGTTTATTATTGACAAGTCATATAGCATAAATGAAAGTATAATTGTGCGTGTGTGTTCCAGGGACTCAGGTCATAGACCTGATGATGCTGGTGGTAGACGTGGTGAAGGGGGTCCAGACCCAGACAGCAGAGTGTCTGCTGATAGGAGAGCTGACCTGCAACCCGCATGGTGGTCATTCTCAACAAGACTGACCTGCTGCAGCCCAACAAGAGACAGACCGCCATCGACAAGATGACCAAGAGACTGCACAAGACCCTAGAGAACACCAGGTAACACACACACATACACACACACACACACACACACACACACACACACACACACACAGTCATTCTAAACCCTGTTTCATCCTCTGTTGACCAGATTTAAAGACTGTCCTGTGATTGCCGTGGCAGCGAAGCCTGGGGGTCCTGAGGCCCCTGAAACAGAGGAACACCAGGGAGTGCCTGACTTAATGGAGGTAAAGACCCTGAACACACTGGTGCCCCAGGATGTGCCTGCACTATTAGCGGTATGGGTTAATATTCTGACGAGACAGGACAAACCCGTTTTCCCGATCTCTGGTATATCATCAAGATAAATTAATCGCAGCACGTTTTTGGAGTAATTCAGCAGTTTGTGCCTGGTTAATTAGAATGTTGTTGGAAATTAATGTTGAAAGCAAACATTTTGAATTCTTAAAACATACAAAATTATGCTATCGCTGATTCCTGTTGACAAGAACTGTTCATAAATAGGCCAATGTCAAAACACAGTTTTCAAGTGTCCAAATCAATAGATACAAAAACTATTTGTGATATTGAAAACCTAAATGAAATGTACTACCTACATATACAGTTGAAGTCAGAAGTTTACATACACTTATGTTGGAGTCATTAAAACAATTTTTAAAAATATCTTGTTAACAAACTATAGTTTTGGCAAGTCGGTTAGGACATCTACTTTGTGCATGACACAAGTAATTTTTCCAACAATTGTTTACAGACAGATTATTTAACTTATAATTCAAGGTATCCCAATTCCAGTGGGTCAAAGTTTACATACACTAAGTTGACTGTGCCTTTAAACAGCTTGGAAAATTCCATACAATTATGTCATGGCTTTAGAAGCTTCTGATAGGTTAATTGACATCATTTGAGTCAATTGGAAGTGCACCTGTGGATGAATTTCAAGGCCTACTGTCAAACTCAGTGCCTCTTTGCTTGACATTATAGGAAAATCTAAATAATCAGCCAAGACCTCAGAGAAAAGTAGACCTCCACAAGTCTGGTTCATCCTTGGGAGCAATTTCCAAACGCCTGAAGGTACCCCGTTCATCTGTACAAACAATAGTACACAAGTATAAACACCATGGGACCACGCAGCCATCATACCGTTCAGGAAGGAGACACGTTCTGTCTCCTAGAAATGAACGTACTTTGGTGCGAAATGTGCAAATCATTCCCAGAAAAACAGCAAAGTACCTTGTGAAGATGCTGGAGGAAACAGGTACAAAAGTATCTATATCCACAGTAAAACTAGTCCTATATCGACATAACCTGAAAGGCCGCTCAGCAAGGTAGAAGCCACTGCTCCAAAACCGACATAAAAAAGCCAGATTACGGTTTGCAACTGCACATGGGGACAATGATTGTACTTTTTGAAGAAATGTCCTCCGGTCTGATGAAACAAAAATAGAACTCTTTGGCCATAATGACCATTGTTATGTTTGGAGGAAAAAGGGGGAGGCTTGCAAGCCGAAGAACACCATCCCAACCGTGAAGCATGGAGGTGGCAGCATCATGTTGTGGGGGTGCTTTGTGAAGGAGGGACTGGTGCACTTCACAAAATAGATGGCATCATGAGGTAGGAAAATTATGTGGATATATTGAAGCAACATCTCAAGACATCAGTCAGGAACTTAAATCTTGGTCACAAATGGGTCTTCTAAATGGACAATGACCCCAAACATACTTCCAAAGTTGTGGCAAAATGGCTTAAGGACAACCAAGTCAAGCTATTGAAGTGACCATCACAAAGCCCTGACCTCAATCCTACAGAAGATTTGTGGGCAGAACTGAAAAAGCATGTGCGAGCAAAGAGGCCTACAGACTTGACTCAGTTACACCATACATGTCAGGGGGAATGGGACAAAATTAACCCAACTTATTGTGGGAAGCTTGTGGAAGGCTACCTGAAACGTTTGACCCAAGTTAAACAATTTAAAGGCAATGCACCCAAATACTAATTGAGTAAACTTCTGACTCACTGGGAATGTGATTTTTTTTTAGCTAAAATAAATCTCTACTATTATTCTGACATTTCACATTCTTAAAATAGCAGTGATCCTATCTGACCTATGACAGGGAATTTTTAAAGAGGATTAAATGTATTTGGCTAAGGTGTACGTAAACTTCCGACTTCAACTCTACATGTGCCCAACAGTAATATATTACTTGTATTATAAAATTTTACGAGCACCTTATAAACTGCATATGCACCAAAAACAAGTGACAATAATGATTTGACAAGTGGCAATAAATCACTCTTATTTATTTTGGGGGAATCAGGTTGTATGCACAACAAAAAACACACAGGAGGTGTAAATATTGTTTACATCACTGATTAGAGGACAAGCTATTGAAGACAGCCTGCTACATTTTGGAGTGATGCATTTTAATTTGGTGCTCACCAAAACGGAAAGAGAAACGCAGCACTTATTTGCCAATCACTCATAATCGATATCACGTTGAAATCAATAGAACGAGGGGGGGGGGGGGGGGGGGGGGGGGGAGTCAGGTTGCACGTCCTGTTCAAACACTACTGAAAAACCCCACTGAATTTGGGAATAGTACGTATACTGTATCACTGGTTAGAGGTCAACTTGTAAAAAAACATCCAGCTACCTTTTCGATTGTTGCATTTTGTTTCAAGTGGATTGCTAATGCAGAAAGGTAAACGCAGCACTATTTTGTTAAAGGGATACTTCGGGATTTTGTCAATGAGGTCCTTTTTGTACTTCTCCAGAGTCAGATGAACTGCTGGATAGCATGCTAGTAGATACCTATAGATTTCCAGTACATCTCTTGGAAAGTAGATGAATTGTCAATAGCCTGAAGTATCCCTTTAGTCACTCATATCAATATCACATTAAAATCAATAAAGCGAGGCAAACGTCTGGGTGGTAGGCGCTGTTTGAACTAACACTATTCAAAGCCACATTGAGTCTGAGGATATTTTTTTATATCACTGGTTAGAAGTTAATTTGCTAAAGACAGCGGTCTACATATTGATTTGTTATTTAACTTACATGAATCACGCCCCTGCATATGATATCAACACTGACAACGTTTGGCTGTTATGTCAGTGATAGTTTGAATCTGGTGTGAGGCTAGCAACTTTTATAGAGAGACTACCCCAAATTCTCCATGCTGTTTGAGTTCGAAAATGAGAGCACAGTTCTAACTCCTGTGACCCACAGTGCGTATGTCTTAATCACAGTGCGTATGTCTTAATCACAGTGCGTATGTCTTAATCACAGTGCGTATGTCTTAATCACAGTGCGTATGTCTTAATCACAGTGCGTATGTCTTAATCACAGTGCGTATGTCTTAATCACAGTGCGTATGTCTTAATCACAGTGCGTATGTCTTAATCACAGGACAAAACCAAAGAGATTGATCTGTTTTAAGCAAATGATCTCGTGCCATCATGCTGACTATAAACTTTTATACTAACATCACCAATCTGAGGTAAAAAAGGATGTTTCATTCCCCCCCAATTTGATGTAGGGAAATTCCACGGTTTGGAATTACTGAAAATGGTACCAAAACACATTTACAAGAAGATCTGTGCTGATGCAAAGTTTGGACATCTGCACAGTTTTTCCAGTAGATGTGTTTTCGTACAATTTTCTGTTGAATTTGTTAAAGTAGTCCTTGTGCATAGAGCTGTATGGTTGGTTAAACTTTGAAATCAATAGTTTGGGTTTGATATACATTTTGAAGTGAAAAATCGGTCTCAGAGTAATTCGGTTAGCTTGGAATTGCCCTGTGGTCAAAACATGAGCTTGTGTAATGTAGTAACACATACTGTCCTCATCATGGAATGTTTCGTCATGTAAATTCATTAAATGTGGCATAAAAATGCAATATTTAAATTTAGGGTTATAGTTAGTTAACGTACAATAATCACCATATATTTCTCACTAGTTTACCCATTTAGAGAGTTAAGTGCTCTCAAACACATTTGAACCGATGTGAAGACCACTTCAATGACACCTACAGTATCCTTTAATTGAAATGACACAGTAAAAGGTAGATACCATAGAACAAAGAGGCATATGACAGACACTGTCCTAGGGCAGAACCCCCTGACCTATGATTAAAACACAAGAGCCACTGTCAGGAAGTCTTTATGAAACCACAGGATACACAGACTCAACACTAAGATATGCTTCTGATTAGGACGGGCCCTCTAGTGTGTGTGTGTGTGTGAATCACACTCATGCCTACGGTGACTGTACAATGTTATGACAGCAGTTTTGACTTTGCTCTGTATGCACGTCTCCCCGAGCTGTTGAAGAGCCAGACGTGCCTCCCTCACAGAGACCCGGGGGGAGCCCTGCTGATGGCGGTGCACCACTGCTACTCCAGCCGCGGTCAGGGCACGGTCATGACCGGAACCATCCTACAGGGGGCGCTAGCTGTCAACGACACCGTGGAGATCCCAGCCCTCGAGCTACGGTCACTGACCACAGAACGTTGATTTGCATGACCACTGAAAGAAGTCCTGGTCAGTGGTTCTCAACCCGCTAAGTCTATTGACCAGCAACAATTATTTGTGATATTGCTGATTTATTATAGTGCGTTAGTCAGTTGAATTAGTTCCATGGCATGCTCTTAGTCCCTGCTTCCAGAAAGGTGGAGAAACGTTGTTGCAGTAGAACAACTCTGATTCAGATGACCTGGACAGCACAAGGCTGAAGTAGAATCTACAGAGTTCATAAGTTGACTGGAAGAGGAGGGAGGGGAAAGAGGGATGGTAGTGTGGGGGTGGAGGATGTGTGTGTGTTTTGGAAAGGGCAGGATGGGGAGACTGGAGAAGAGGGGTGGGGGTTGACAGTACAGGAGCTGACTAATTTAGACCAGATGCAGTCACTCACATTTGTTTGTAGGCCAGCCTAGTCTAAACACCAGCTTATTGTATTCAACCTTACTATCAACTGGTGTCATTATAACATCCTCCATCAGGTGGCAGCAAAAGCCTGAAAAAAACAGGCTTTTGTCTCAGCATTCAGTGTCAGAGAAGAATGGTGGTTAGGCCACAACGACCATACTCTCCGTCACAACACTACAGTGGACACACAACAAAAACAACACTCAGTGATGGGTAGGGTAATTGGCCCTGTAACCAAATGGTTGCTGGGTCAAATCCCTGAGCCGACAAAGTAAAAATCTGCCGCTCTGCTCTTGAGCAAGGCAGTTAACCCCAACGACAATTGCTCCCGGGGTACCGATGATGTGGACGTCAATTAAGGCAGCCCCCAGCACCTCTGTGATTCAGAGGGTTTGGGTTAAATGCGTAAGACGCATTTCAGTTGAAAGCATTAACTGAATGCAACTGAATAGGTATTCCCCATTCTCTGTTCTGTTGTATATTGTACATGGTAATACCTCGTAATTTGTCAATTGCAAAACTAACCTTGCACAAACAACAAACAAGAGTCGGTTAGTTTGATTGTCTGTCTGTGTTTGTCTTTTAACCCCTAGGAGACCAAGAACGTGAAGTTGATTCAGATGTTCCGGCAGCCGGTGTGTGGGGCCATGCAGGGTGACCGCATGGGTGTGTGTGACCCAGTTTGGCCCCAAATTGCTAGAACGGGGGGTGGTGTGTACCCCTGCCTCCCTACACACCCTCCACGCTGCCCACATCTCCGTCAGAAAGATTGGCTAAAGATTGGCCACCCGTGCCAAGTTCCACATCACCGTGGGCCACGAGACCGTCCTGGCCAGGGTCACCTTCTTCGGTCTGCCCCCTGGGGAGACCCCCCAGACTCCCAACACGGACCCCCAACCACCACCCTCCGACCCACACTCCCCACTCCCCTCAGCCAGAACCCAGCCCCCTGAGCTCAGCCTTCTCCTTGGACCGGGAGTTCTTCCACCAGGACGAGTATGTGATTGGTCAGTGGGAGGCCGGAGGAACTAGGCCAGACCCGAAGCAGTGGGCGCTGCTGGAGTTTGAGCGTCCGGTCACGTGTCCCCCTCTATGCCTGGTGATAGGCTCCAAGCTGGACACAGACATCCACGCCAACGCGTGCCGGCTGGCGTTCCAGGGGCGTCTGCTGGAGGGCTTTGAGGAGAAGAGCTATTCTGAGACTACGCTACCCAGACTACGCATCTACATGCCCAAACGCAAGGAGGGAGCGGTGGAGAGGGTAAGTGGATGCCCTGCTCGCCTCTCTCTGACACCCTGCCCTCCCATCACCCTTCATGGATCTCTGTCCTTGCTCCTTTGCCCTCTCTCTCACCCCTCTTCTCCCTCTTTCTCTCTAGTCTTTATTTGGATTTTTCATTGCTGGTGGTACTGGAGCGTGTTGCAGGGACTGAGCTCCCATTGTGCGCACACACACAGAGTCCCTGGGGCGGTGCGGGAGGGCAGTGTGGAGAAGTATGCGGGGCCTTGACCTGTGCTGGGCTGTGACACAGGCGTGTGGTCCCCTGATGCCAGAGGCAGCAGCCAGACAGACTGGTGCTGTTTGGACACACCTGAGTGGCACAGAAATATACCCACATGGCTCTCTGCATTCCTCCCGACCCGCACTCTAGCCTCTGCTCTCTCACTCTCTCTGCTCTCTCTCTATGTTCTCTCTGTTCTCTCTGCTCTCTCTCTGCTCTCTCTCTGCTCTCTCTCTCTACTCTCAGCTCTCAGCTCGCTCTCTGCTCTCTCGCTCTCTGCTCTCTCGCTCTCTCTCTGTTCTCACTCTCTCTGCGCTCTCTCTGCTCGCTCTCTGCTCGCTCTCTCTGCTCTCTCGCTCTCTCTGCTCGTTCGCTCTCTGCTCTTTTTTTTCTTTCTCTCTCTCTTTGTGTACTCGATCCATCATGTTTTTTGTCTCTCACTTTCAGCCTCTTTCTCCCTGGCTCCATCTCACTCTTGTAATATATTTCTATGTTCCTCAGTTTGTTTTTCCCCTTTTGGCTCATAAGAGTCTTATCTGCCTCTCGTTGCTCCTGTCTGTCTCTGTCTGTTTGAGTGTTGTCTGCCACCCAGCAGCAGCCAGCAGTCTGTCTGTGTGTACACACCCTCAGTCAGGGTCGCTAAGAGGTCAGAGGTCAAGTGTGTGGACAAGTTTGACTGCTGTTAGCACCTCAGGCTGTCGACAGCCAACCCCACAGTTACACAGCAGTCCTTGACCCTCTCCCTGTGAGGTCAGACTCTGTTCATGTGGGTGTGTGTGGGTTCCCCTCACATAATGAGGAAGTGCTGTTTGTTTTTTGTCTTCTAAGAGGACACATACCTGAGATGTTGGAATGTTTGAGATATGACTGTGTCTTTATGTCATGCCTTTGTCACAGTGTTTTCTGACATGTGTACCAACTGTAGCTTATCTGTGGTCACGCTTCAGTCAGAACCCAACGTCAGAGAGAGAGAAAGGGAGCGAAGTGGGGAGGGTTCAGGAAAGAGTGAGGGGGAGAAGTAGAGAGAGAGACAGAGCGGTGCCCTCCCTTTATCGGATCAGTGACGGTTGAGAGAGTCTCAGTGATGGAGAGAAAAAACAAACAACAAACAGAAGAATGTGTAGAAGAACGAAAGAGGAGATACAGACAAGCTGGTGGCAGGCCTAGGGCAATGTGGCTCGTTGGGTTGGGACGGGGTACAGAACAGTGTCATGGTGGGGTCAGCCACCCCCCACTATGGCGACAGAGTGGCAGCATGGTAACACGAGGTCATGCACCAGTGTCTGTTGAACAGAGAGAGGAACATAGAAAACAAACACACACTGACCTCTCTGTGCTGGAGGAAGTTTATACTGTCAGACTCAATAAATAATTCAAGGATATGCTGGATAGTTTCAGGAGATTTTCCACGTGTATTATTTGCTTGTATCATTAACTGGAAGCTGTTCGTTGAATAATAATATTATTTAAGCTTATTACATTAGAATAATTATATTTAATATTTTCTTATATGATTTCTTTGTGTCTGTCATTGGTGCCCCTCATGTCTCGTTTAGTCATCTCTAATATTTATATATTCCTTAATTCCCTTCTTTTACTTTTAGGTTTGTGTGTATTGTTGTGAATTGTTAGATATTACTTCACTGTTGGAGCTAGGAACACAATCATTTTGCTGCACCCTCAATAACATCTGCCAAACACGTGAATGTGACCAATAACATCTGATTTGATTTGGTCAGGTAACAGATGACTAGACTGTGATTGGGCGAAACCTGTTTAAGAAGTAGACCAACCTGCAGTTGTTTTTGGGGTTAAAGGTCACTCTCAATCGGCGGGGCAGGGATCATCGAGGGCGGCTTCAGACAAAGCGTCAAGTTTACGATCTGGGTGCCAGGTAAGTAGTGGTGGGGCTGGAGAGGAAGGTGGAGGTGGTGAATGAATCTGTTTAGGAAGAAAAGGACCGCGCCGACGCTTGGTTAAAATCAGCGGACCCATGGGCGTCCTATCACATTTTACCATCAGATATTGCAGTGGATGGGCGTCCTATCACATCTGACCATCCGATACCACCCATCATTTTCTATTAATTTCCTGGCGATTCTACATGTTGATCTGCCACTGTTCGTTGACAGCAGGTGATCTACTGTGCACGGCCAACGTTCCCTATGGTGTCTCTCCTTCATAAACTCCATTAACAGTCAAGATAAGGACTGTATCAGTTGAGTTTCTTACTGCGTTTGTTGCCAATTTCTTATTCCATCTGTTTATCAGTCAGAATTATGCAATTACATTTATAGTACAACCAAAGAATGAAAGGGGCCTTCTCTTTTTTTCCTGTATCTCTCTCTCTGGTTCCTGTGCTCGCAGTACGTTCGTTATCAGGATCAGGATGTGGTTAGAGTGGTGGGCTGGGAATCCCACTCCAGCATTCCCAGGATTCCTCTGGGGGTAGCTCTGGGTCCGAGGGAAGTCTGCTCCCTGTTTATTTTACCTTGTGTCTCCCCGCTCCCCTCCGACCCACAGCTAGGCTCCACACCGGGCCGGGCAGGAAGAGAAACCAAAAACATTTAGAAAGAGAAGCCTACCTATATCCTCTCAACTCACTCACATTCACGTACACACACTCACACACATGCTCTTACATACACACTGACATACTTGGCTAGTCACTTAAGACATTCAGTATGCTCATTGCTCGTACACACTCATAGAATGACGGTGCTGTGTGATCCTCTGACCTCTAGCTACCCCAGGTGTGTTTGTGTTGTGTGTGTGTGTGTGTGTGTGCTCCCTTTCTCTCGTTGTTGTTCTTTTCTTCTCCCCTCAAACCCCTTCATGGCACATGATTAAAGACAGAGAAAGCCACGGAGAGAGGGAGAAATGGAAAGAGGAGGGCTAGTTAGATTTGAAGGGCTTCTTTGAAGGCCCTCCAGGCCTCTCCACAACCTCCCCCCTCTCACACAGGCACTACTGTCCAATCCCCCCGCTATCCGCCCTCCCCTGGACCTGACCCCAAACTCATCCCCTGCAAGCCCCTAAAGGCCACCAGCCTGGCACCAGACAGTTATTCTGTCTCTCCAGAGAGGGATGGAGGGATAGATGGAGGGAACGGAGCAGAGAAAGATAGTGGAGTAGTGTGGTTTGTGTACGTGATGTCCGCTTGGATAGAACAAATGTTTTCATTATGTGGTTTAAATCAATACCACAGCTTGTTATACATGTGTGAAGGTGGCTTCAGGAGGGTAATTCACTGTGTGCGTGTTTGCAAATGAGTTGCATTTTACTCAAACCTTGAACTAGATTTGACCGTTTTATTGGACACTATCACATGATTCATTCTAGTTTGTATTTACTGCTATTTATCTAAGTGCTTCCCTTTGTGTGATTGTTTGCGTGAGTGTTTGTGTGAGTAAGTGAATGAGAGAAAGCGAGAGAGAGAAGTGGGGTAAGGCCAAGCGAATAGATCGGAGATATCCATCCCCGTAATCCTAACAACCCTCATGCTGGCATAACCATAACAATCTCCTCGGTGGCGCCGTGTGACGCGGGTAGGCGAGGTCAGCCGATGCAGAGGTTTGCTCAGGGAACATTTCTCAGCTACACGTGAGCAGAAAAACACACACACACACACACACACACACACACACACACACACACACACACACACACACACACACACACACACACGCCCCAGAGGAATCCAGAGCATGTCCACAACCGCCTGACGGCTGTCAGACACCAGTGTAAATGTCAGCCAGGACAGGACCGCCACAGAGAACCCTGACAGAGACACGTTTCTTCTACAACTATAGGAACTGTGAGACAAGACCAGCACAACAGATCTACACTATATAAACAAAGTTGTGGACATCCATTCAAATGAATGGATTTGGCTATTTCAGCCACACCCATTGCTGACAGGTGTATAAAATAAAACCAGCTCAGCCGCGAAGTGGTAGGCCACACAAGCTCACAGAACGGCACTGCCGGTTGCTGCAAGAGTGCTGTAAAAGAACGCTACCTGCCCGACTGCATCGTGCCAACTGTAAAGTTTGGTTGAGGAGGAATAATGTTCTGGGGCTGTTTTTCATGGTTTAGGCTAGGCCCCTTAGTTCCATTGAATGGAAATATTTTTGTAGCAACAGTTTGGGGAAAGGCCCTTTCTCGTTTCATCATGACAATGCCGCCGTGCACAAAGTGAGGTCCATACAGAAATGGTTTGTCGAGATCGGTGTGGAAGAACTTGACTGGCCTGCACAGAGAGCCTCAACTGCTCTTATGGCTGAATGGAAGCAAGTCCCCGCAGCAAGGTTCCAACATGTACTGGAAAGCCTTCCCAGATACGTGGAGGCTGTTGTAGCAGCAAAGGGGGAACTCCATGTTAATGCCCATGATTTTGGAATGAGATGTTCATAAAAACAGGTGTCCACATACTTATGGTCATAGTGTTTCTGTTCTCTCTCCCATCTCCATCTCTGTCATCAACACACAGAGCAGATATATACCGTTGACCCTGATTCACCAATGGAGAGCAGTCATAACAGGTCTAGTGGTGTGTCCTAGGCTGGTCTAGTGGTCTAAGCCATTGCCTCCAGATCACATATAACGCAACAGCATGGGTACGAATCTGGTCCACTGCTATTTCAGCACACTCGCTCTTCTATATTTTCTCTCTACCTCTGTCCAATCCTTTGTTTAATTTTGTTCATTTAAATTGTATTTTTTTGTATTTGTTAAATACCTTTGTGACTTGTATAAACTACCAGAAATTCTAATGCTTATATGATTTCTATTTCTCTCTCTTCCCCATTCCCCCTTTCTTCTCTTCAGAGGGTCTCAGTCTAGAGACTAAGCAGCTCCTCTCCTCCACCTCCAAGAAGAAAGGAAAGGGTGGGGCTAAGGGGGAACTAGCCAAAGAGGAAGATGCCAAGATGGACACTCAGCCAATCAACATCAGCCTCCGATTCAAGAGATACGTTTTTGACCCCCACAAGAAGATGGTTCAGTCTTGAGGTGCGTTCAGTTCACTTGAACGTTTGCTACGTTGTGGAGCGGTTTGTACTGAACAACACGTTTCCCCAAAACGTTCTTGTATGTTCTTGAACAGACTTTGTGCTAAGTTTGGTGGGTATGGCGAGGTGTGGCTTGAAGCAATGAGTGACGAATTTAAAGGGCAGCGGTCATGCTGACAGCGTTCCCAAACCCACAACCCCTCCCCATTTTTAAACTGGTTGTTCAGAACGTTCCAGAATGTAAAAACCAACAGACCGCAGCCCTGACCTTGGCAGCAGTAGCTAGAGGATGAGAACAGAGTGGTTAAAAAAAGTGGCTACACTGTTCTCCTCTTCGAGTTGAAAGTAACGATTACTATATTTTCAATACATTTTTCCATGATAGGTGAATAAATGCTTGCACAATATAAAAGGTGTGTCAGCCATGTTACAGTAATGATGGAAAGATGAGTGGTTCAGAGACAGTGTAAAGGCTGGCCTCTGTATCTGGAGCACATAGTGCCTTCAGAAAGTATTCATACCTTTTGACTTATTCCACATGTTGTTGTGTTACAGCCTGATTTCAAAATAATGACAAAGTCAAAATGTTTTTAGAAATGTTTGCAAATGTATTGAAAATGAAATACAGAAATATCTCATTTACATAAGTATTCACACCCCTGAGTCAATACTTTGTAGAAGCACCTTTGGCAGTGATTATAGCTGTGAGTCTTTCTGGGTAAGTCTCTATGAGCTTTCCACACCTGGATTGTGCAACATTTGCCCATTTATATATTTCAAAATTCTTTGCTAGACAGTCATTTAAAGGTTTACCGTAACTGTTTTAAAGTCACCATTGGCCTCATGGTGAAATCCCTGAGCGGTTTCCTTCCTCTCCGACAACGGAGTTAGGGAGGACACCTTTATCTTTGTAGTGACTGGGTGTATTGATACACTGTCCAAATGTAATTAATAAACCAGAAAGCCATTGCAATGCTAGTTATAGCCTAATGTTAGCTAGCTAACTAACATTGAATCTAGTTGGTTAGCTTTAGCTACCTGCAGATTCATACTCCAGCATTTCATGAATGGTGGCTAGCTATGACAATCCATTTTGCACTGTAGCTATGGGTTGGGATTATGGTTAATTGTTTAGCTAGCTAGCTAACATAACTTTATTTCTGCTAGCTAGCTACATGTCTAAACAAAATACTCCACTTCGCAAGAGAATGATTACGTGACCCATCAATTTAGCCTGGTGCGTCTGGGGGTGATTACGGCCATCTATTATATTTCATGTACATGTCTAGACAATAGTGACCCATCCACTTACATAGATGTGGCTGGGGGGTGGTTATAGCATTTATTTAACATGGCCCATCAATTTAGGGTCTGGGTAAGCATCATCTAATAATTCTGAAATATTTATACAATATTTTTAGCTGGACACTTTCAAAGTAAGATTAGGATATAGGCCACGGACGAGATAATGTGTATTGTTACCTGGAGATTTTCATTAATGTAGGCTACTACTTAAACCACGTTTAGTCTTGAAATCTTTGGTTGTTTCAGTCTCTCCGTCAAGTTACCTGGTAAAATAACAGATTAAAAAATAATAATAATAAATAACCCAACCCTGATCTGTACTTCTCCACAACTTTGTCCCTGACCTGTTTGGAGAGCTCCTTGGTCTTCATTGTGCCGCTTGCTTGGTGGTGCCCCTTGCTTAGTGGTGTTGCAGACTCTGGGGCCTTTCAGAACAAGTGTATATATACTGAGATCATGTGACGGATTATGTGACACTTAGATTGCACACAGGTGGACTTTATTTAACTAATTATGTGACTTCTGAAGGTAATTGGTTGCACCAGATCTTATTTAGGGGCTTCATAGCAAAGGGGGTGAATACATATGCACGCACCACTTTTCTGTTTTTAAGTTTTGTACATTTTTTGAAACAAGTAATTTTTTCCATTTCACTTCACCAATTTGGACTATTTTGTGTATGTCCATTACATGAAATCCAAATAAAACTCCATTAAAATTACAGGTTGTAATGCAATAAAATAGAAGAACCGCCAAGGGGGATGAATACTTTTGCAAGGCACTGTACTGAATGATGTGTGAAATTTGTTTTGATTTGAAAATGGACCATTGTCATTAACCTGTCTCGAAACAGGGGCAGCAGAAAACTCCCGTACGGGCTCGGGAGAGACGAAGGTTGAAAGTCATGCATCCTCCGATACACAACCCAACCAAGCCGCACTGCTTTTTAACACAGTGCGCATCCAACCCGGAAGCCAGCCGCACCAATGTGTTGGAGGAAACACCGTGCACCTGGCAACCTTGGTTAGCACGCACTGCGCCCGGCCCGCCACAGGAGTCGCTGGTGCGCGATGAGACAAGGATATCCCTACCGGCCAAACCCTCCCTAACCCGGACGGCACTAGGCCAATTGTGCGTCGCCCCACGGACCTCCCGGTCGCGGCCAGTTATGACAGAGCCTCTGCGCGAATTGTGGTTCATTTTCATGCCAGCCAGGTAGGCTATACTCCTGCTGTAAAGAGAAGCAATGTGCTTAATATTCAGAAAGTCGAGAAATAAATATAGTAGGCCTAGCCTATAGAAAGCTGATAGGGTACTCCTCTTTTTAGTAGAAGCCATCACTCTGTTTTCTCACACAATTGCATAGCCTATAGAAATGTTCCGCAACATGAGCTCATGGGCTCTCATGAAGTGTTTGATTAGATTTTCGATTACATTTGCATTGATGTCAGAGTGATTAGAGGGACAATAGAGTGCTGAGTACCAGGCAGTTAGCAAGTTTGGTAGGCTACTATTGACCATCAGCAGCATCAGAGCTTGGAGAAGCCTAATTACCCTGACTGCGGGGTCACGTGGAATTTGACTGTCAGCATGATTCGTGACCGCCAGTGTGGCGGTAATATGGTCACTGTGACAGCCATACTCCTGCCCAATGGCATCATGGGGCGGCAGGGTAGCCTAGTGGTTAGAGTGTTGGACTAGTAACAGAAAGGTTGCAAGTTCGAATCCCCGAGCTGACAAGGTACAAATCTGTCGTTCTGCCCCTGAACAGGCAGTTAACCCACTGTTCCTAGGCCGTCATTGAAAATAAGAATTTGTTCTTAACTGACTTGCCTAGTAAAATAAAAAGAAAGGTGACAGAGTTAGTGTGGGTTAATTCTGTTTTATTTCAGCTGTGTGTGTGTTTTACTTTCACCAGGCCTTAGAGGTATGCCAGTGGGGTATTGAGGATGTAGTGTGTGATGTCAGCAAACTGTCTCTGTGGACCCGTTCTGTATCTGAGCTGGAATCAGTGGAAATAGGAGGGAGGGAGAATGAGAAGGGGATACTACCAGGATTGTTCCTCTGACTGACATTCCTTTTAGTCTTATCTCCTCCTGTTCCTCTTATAGAAAACCTTCTCCCTGTTCCTCTTATAGAAAACCTTCTCCCTGTTCCTCTTATAGAAAACCTTCTCCCTGTTCCTCTTATAGAAAACCTTCTCCCTGTTCCTCTTATAGAAAACCTTCTCCCTGTTCCTCTTATAGAAAACCTTCTCCCTGTTCCTCTTATAGAAAAACAGACGAAGGGTAAAAAAAAAACCTCTGCCTGTTCCTCTCCTTTACTCCTCTCTTTCTCCCATTTCTCCCTTGCTCATGTCTCTCCACCCAGCGTTTTATTTGTGCCTGTATGTCACTCTCTCAACCCCCTTTCACATTTTGTCTTCATAACTTCCCACTCTCACATTGTGTCAATTTTTCCTCAGTTGCACCTCACAGCTCTTTGTGTGAAACCTCTCTACTCACATAGATTTTAAGGTTAACTAGAACGATTTACCAGAACATGGATGCGTGTATGTTCATGTACACATTATTTGCACAGCTGTGTATATGTAGTGAATATGTGTGTGTTTGTACACAGATGCATGTGCATGCTAATGTATGTTTGTATGTGTACCCAATAACATTTCCTCAGACGGAGACAGTGCGGCTCAAGGAGGATTGTGGGAATCGGGAAATCTTTACATATATTGCTTTATTGTGTTGGTGTTGATCTGTGCGGTAATGTGACAAATGTGACTAGGTGTTCATTTGTATACATGCCTCAGATATGAGCACACCAACCAGACAGGGAATAACAGTGTTACCGGGGTAATAAACCATTGTCATTGGCCGTCAGACTGTCATCATCATCATCCATCCATTTTAGCTCGTCTCTGTAGTTCTGCTTTTCACGCAGATTTATCAGTCAATTACATCAATAACGAACAGGGGTTTTCCCTGTATAATCTGTCATACTGTATAGATCTTAAATACTCATACGACCTAATTGGTTTTTAGTGTGTCTATTCTGTTTTTGCAAAGCAAGACAGAAACCCTACAGAACATAGAGAATTGAGGCAGCATTTGTTGGGGAACAGAGGAACAGTTAGAGATGGAGAGAAAATGTTTTAGTGATCCTCTTGTTTCGATCCCTCTCTTCATTCTTTTCTCCCGCCGGGATAAAGATCTTTTCGCGCTTCATTTAGACAGACAAGCCAGTGTGGGCTGCTTTCTTCCCTGTGTGTGTGTGTTATAAGATGCATGCTAATCCTGTTGGCCAACTTGGCCTGTGTGTGTGTGTGCTTGGCTGATTGCGTGTGTGTGGTGCTGGGAGCATCACTGGAGCCCTATCTAGGCTTAGGTGAGGAGGGTTAGAGGGGGTGGGGGTATAATCTGGTTTTAGAGCCATGGCTGATTGTGGCAAGAGGAGGAGAGGAGCCAGACAGGGAGGCGATGTGACTTGGGCTATGGGGTAACATTCTCGCGCCAGACCCTCTTAATACACCTGACAGACAGACAGGTGAACAGACAGGAGAAGAGAGACACCAGATAGAGCGATCACACCTTGAAATTGAAATCCATTCACCCTAGTATCGTCAAAGATGGTGGATAATGAAGATATTTCACTCAGGTCGTTTACCATTATAAAAAAGGTAAGTTCTGGTCTACTTAAATGGGTGTCTCCCCCATAGACACCAATGCAATAGCAGCTTGTTCTGGTCTACTTAGTTTATTGACTTTCATTGAACCAGAAAAAAAACTGTGAATTACGTGTCTCACTTCGTCCTCCATATCTGGTATCGTCTCTGCCCACCTCAGGGTCACGACGGGGCCAAGGGTCAACCGCTGAGCAAACATGTTTACAGACAGGAGAGAGGGATGTAGGAGACAGAGAGAGAGAGAGGGATGTAGGAGACAGGGAGAGAGAGAGGGATGGAGAAGGAGACAGAGAGAGAGAGAGAGAGAGAGAGAGAGAGAAAGGGATGGATGGAGAAGGAGACAGGGGGAGAGAGAGAGAGGGATGGAGAAGGAGAGAGAGAGAGAGGGGGATGGAGAAGGAGACGGGGAGAGAGAGAGGGATGGAGGAGACAGAGAGAGAGAGAGCGAGAGGGATGGAGAAGGAGACAGGGAGAGAGAGAGGGATGGAGAAGGAGACAGGGAGAGAGAGAGGGATGGAGAAGGAGACAGGGAGAGAGAGGGATGGAGGAGACAGAGAGAGAGAGAGGGATGGAGGAGACAGAGAGAGAGAGAGGGATGGAGAAGGAGACAGGGAGAGAGAGAGGGATGGAGAAGGAGACAGGGAGAGAGAGGGATGGAGAAGGAGACAGGGAGAGAGAGAGGGATGGAGAAGGAGACAGGGAGAGAGAGAGGGATGGAGGAGACAGAGAGAGAGAGAGAGAGAGGGATGGAGAAGGAGACAGGGAGAGAGAGGGATGGAGAAGGAGACAGGGAGAGAGAGGGATGGAGAAGGAGACAGGGAGAGAGAGAGGGATGGAGAAGGAGACAGGGAGAGAGAGAGGGATGGAGAAGGAGCCAGGGAGAGAGAGAGGGATGGAGAAGGAGATAGGGAGAGAGAGAGGGATGGAGAAGGAGACAGGGAGGGAGAGAGAGAGGGATGGAGAAGGAGACAGAGAGAGAGAGGGATGGAGAAGGAGACAGGGAGAGAGAGAGGGATGGAGAAGGAGACAGGGAGAGAGAGAGGGATGGAGAAGGAGCCAGGGAGAGAGAGAGGGATGGAGAAGGAGATAGGGAGAGAGAGAGGGATGGAGAAGGAGAGAGAGGGATGGAGAAGGAGACAGGGAGGGAGAGAGGGATGGAGAAGGAGACAGGGAGAGGGAGAGAGAGAGAGAGAGAGAGAGGGGATGGAGAAGAAGACAGGGAGAGAGAAAGGGATGGAGAAGGAGACAGGGAGAGAGAGAGGGATGGAGGAAGGACCAGGGAGAGAGAGAGGGATGGAGAAGGAGCCAGGGAGAGAGAGAGGGATGGAGAAGGAGATAGGGAGAGAGAGAGAGGGATGGAGAAGGAAGAGAGGGATGGAGAAGGAGACAGGGAGGGAGAGAGGGATGGAGAAGGAGACAGGGAGAGGAGAGAGAGAGAGAGAGAGAGAGGGGGATGGAGAAGAAGACAGGGAGAGAGAAAGGGATGGAGAAGGAGACAGGGAGAGAGAGAGGGATGGAGAAGGAGCCAGGGAGAGAGAGAGGGATGGAGAAGGAGCCAGGGAGAGAGAGAGGGATGGAGAAGGAGATAGGGAGAGAGAGAGAGGGATGGAGAAGAGAGAGAGGGATGGAGAAGGAGACAGGGAGGGAGAGAGAGAGGGATGGAGAAGGAGACAGGGAGAGAGAGAGAGGGATGGAGAAGGAGACAGGGAGAGAGAGGGATGGAGAAGGAGACAGGGAGAGGGAGAGAGAGAGAGAGAGAGAGGGATGGAGAAGGAGACAGGGAGAGAGAGAGAGAGGGGGGGTGGAGAAGGAGACAGGGAGAGGGAGAGAGAGAGAGAGAGAGAGAGAGAGGGGGATGGAGAAGGAGACAGGGAGAGAGAAAGGGATGGAGAAGGAGACAGGGAGAGAGAGAGGGATGGAGAAGGAGCCAGGGAGAGAGAGAGGGATGGAGAAGGAGCCAGGGAGAGAGAGAGGGATGGAGAAGGAGATAGGGGAGAGAGAGAGAGGGATGGAGAAGGAGAGAGAGGGATGGAGAAGGAGACAGGGAGGAGAGAGAGAGGATGGAGAAGGAGACAGGGAGAGAGAGAGGGATGGAGAAGGAGACAGGGAGAGAGAGAGGGATGGAGAAGGAGACAGGGAGAGGGAGAGAGAGAGAGAGAGGGATGGAGAAGGAGACAGGGAGAGAGAGAGAGAGGGGGGTGGAGAAGGAGACAGGGAGAGAGAGAGAGAAGAGAGAGAGAGAGAGAGAGAGGGGGATGGAGAAGGAGACAGGGAGAGAGAGAGGATGGAGAAGGAGACAGGGAGAGAGAGAGAGGGATGGAGAAGGAGACAGGAGAGAGAGAGAGAGGGGATGGAGAAGGAGACAGGGAGAGAGAGAGAGAGAGAGAGGGATGGAGAAGGAGACAGGGAGAGAGAGAGAGAGAGAGAGAGAGAGAGAGGCTGTAGAGGAGTGGTGAAAGAAAGGGAGCTGAAGGGAGGGGGATGGTAGGAGGGTAATTGGCAAGGGAAAGAGAGAGGGAGAAGGAGAAAGTGGCAGGAGGCAGAGGAAGGAGATTAAAAATATAATTAGCAGGCGTTTGACTGATAAATGAGCATGTGGTTAATTAACAGCCTTTTAACAGTGTGGATGTGGTTAGGCTACTAACGTCCTCTGTTTCTCCTAACTCTTCTTCACTCTCTCTCACCCTCATCTCTCTCATTTACTTTTGTAGCGCTGGTATCTGTCTTTTAACTCCATGATTTGTTTGGATCATGTGCGTATTCTTCTCTGTCACTCGCTGCGTCTTTCGATCATGGCTTGTACAAGGTTCGCTCAGAAGATAGAATTTGTTGTCAAGTGCCATGGCAGGCCTATAGTACATGACCCTATTCTCAAAGTCCTGTTCTCAAAGCGCTGTATTCACAGGAAGCATGTTTATGTTATTGATGATATGAAGAAGGAAACATGGTTGCTGTTTCTATTGAAAAGAAAACCCCCGCATTGTGTAGATGAGTCTGAGTGATCAAATAATGCGAGTGCAGATAAAATCACCCTCTCCTTCTCTCTCGCCTTTCCCTCGCCTTCAAATGGAATTAACTGTGGTTTAAAATGTCCATTCTTAAATAAATGCCACACCGCCTCTTTTCTCTCTACCTCTCCATTTCCTGTCTCTCCTATTTCTCATCTGTCCATCTGCCTTTTCTTTCCCCTTGTAGCTGCTGTTTTGTTCTCTCATTCTGTCCCTCTACTGCTTGTGTCATCCTCAACATTGATTGATGAGAATTGTGAACATTAATGTACATGTGCAGATTCAGCAATTTCTTCATTGTTTCGCTTTAACGGTCGTATTTTGCCGTCAAAAGGACGCTAACGGTAAAGAGCTTAGAAAAGTCAGAATCTCCATCTCTCTGTTCCCTCTTTTATGTTCATTCATTTATACTGCTATTTGGCCAAAGGATGGATGGCTTTAAATACATATGTATACTGTTGTACTGTAGCCTATGGGAATACATTTAAATGATGGGCTCATAGGATTGTTTTAACAAATAAACATGTGTGTTGCCATGGCCTCTGCCCTGCTAACAGGCCTAATGCCCACAATGTTACTGTCTAAGCAGAATGGGGAAGAAAAGTAAGTCCTTCTGACTGAATGTATACATGAATATGGAAACTATGTTGTTTTGGATTAGCTTTCTTCGGGAACATGAGAACTGAGTATGGTTTCAATAAAGCAGGGCACTGGTCATCATGGGATCCAGCATACTGCTGTTTTCACCCTCCCTCCTCAAAATCCTGGGTCTCAGAGTGCCTTAAATGGGGGAGAGGAAGAGAAGGAAGGTGTTTAGGATTTGGTCCAAGTTGAATGGGAAGAATGACAGGTGGGGGAGTTAAGAACTTTCAGTATTGTATTATAATAACTTCATATGAGCCAGTCTAAGGGTGATGTGTCTTCAAAGTCCATGAGACTTTTTATAGCTCTACGGGTCGCTCTACGGGTCTCTCTACGGGTCTCTCTACGGGTCGTTCTATGGGTCGCTCTACGGGTCTCTCTACGGGTCGTTCTACAGGTCGTTCTACGGGTCGCTCTACGGGTCGCTCTACGGGTCGTTCTACAAGTCGTTCTACGGTCGCTCTACGGGTCGTTCTACGGGTCGCTCTACGAGTCGTTCTACGGGGTCGCTCTACGGGTCGCTCTACGGGTCGCTCTACGGGTCGCTCTACGGGTCTCTCTACGGGTCTCTCTACGGGTCGCTCTACGGGTTGTTCTACGGGTCGCTCTACGGGTTGCTCTACGGGTTGTTCTACGGGTCGCTCTACGGGTTGTTCTACGGGTCGCTCTACGGGTTGTTCTACGGGTCGCTCTACGGGTTGCTCTACAGGTCGCTCTACGGGTTGCTCTACGGGTTGTTCTACGGGTCGCTCTACGGGTTGTTCTACGGGTCGCTCTACAGGTTGCTCTACAGGTCGCTCTACGGGTGTTCTACGGGTCGCTCTACGGGTCGCTCTACGGGTCGCTCTACGGGTCTCTCTACAGGTCTCTCTACGGGTCGCTCTACGGGTCGCTCTATGGGTTGCTCTACAGGTCGCTCTAAACGGGTTGTTCTATGGGTCGCTCTACGAAAAGAGTGCCTTTTGTGTTTCTTTGATATTTAAGTAGGAATTGTGCACCAATATTTCATTTTAAAATCCTGTTATAGTCAACAAAGGCCCCTTTAATGTAGACCACATGGAGAATTAAATACATCTGATTTTTTATGTGAATAACGGCTTGTTTTATTGGAGTGGTATAGTGTTTTTTGGGTTGGCTTCGTCCTGACATTCGTGGTTTCTAGTTTTGATGATTTTTTGTATACTTTTCTGACGTTTTGACCTTTTTTTTGTTTTTTTTGTTTTGTTCTTGACCTTTATTTAACCAGGCAAGTCAGTTAAGAACAAATTCTTATTTTCAATGACGGCCTAGGAACAGTGGGTTAACTGCCTGTTCAGGGGCAGAACGACAGATTTTGTACCTTGTCAGCTCGGGGATTTGAACTTGCAACCTTTCGGTTACTAGTCCAATGCTCTAACCACTAGGCTACACTGCCGCCACTAACTCCTGTACTGTTAAGGAGTTAGTAACTCAATTTCACTGCACCCGCTATAACATCTGTTAAACTGCGTGCACAACCAGGTTGGAACTTTAATTTTGTTTGCTGAAGTGTCCGTCAACCCTGTATCCTTTCTAGGAAGATTTTAACCCACTTATTCCTAAAATGTCTCTAAGTTTCACCATTCTAAAGTCCTACTTACATTGTTGCTTTGACAGTTATTTCTGAAGATGATTATTTAATGTGATTCATTTACGTTTGTCCCTCATTTTAAGGTCGACCCTGTTACGTGAACTGAACTCTTGTTTTAAAAATGGTGATATTATTCCTTTTTCAATATGTTTTTCAAAAGAAACATTGAGCATCTAATAGTCAAATCATAGTGTAAAAGCAGGTGAGCTGGTTTTACTCTTTTTGGCAATTTTCTGGTGTTTTGTGGTGGAAAACTAAATGGGTCGAGCATAACACGTCAACCCTGTTACCCATAACACGTTTTTGACTTTACAAATATTTCTGGTACCATCCCCAGGATCTGGAAGGCGGCCCATTTACTCCCCCTTCACATTGGTGGTGACATGATTTAAATAATTGCCCCATTTCCAAACTCTCTTGCCTAGCAACAATTCTAGAATCCTTGCTAAAACTTCAAATGTACAACAGTCAGATTTCAGACCAGGCCATAGTTTCAAAGTTTATTCGCCACGTGCACAGGATACAACAGGTGTAAAACAGTACAGTGAAATACTTACCTTGACAGCTCTTTCTCAACAATGCAGTGATAATAAGAACATGCTGTAAATACAAGTAAGAATAAAAACTACACAAGAACTAAGATGAGAGTTAAAGAACACGAGAATACAAATACAGTACACACCTACTCACTCGAGGGTGTTTCTTATTTGTACTATTTTCTACATTGTAGAATAATAGTAATGACATCAACACTATGAAATTACACATACACAGTGTGTAGCACATCTCTGCTACTTCTTTGGTTTTAAATCATGTTAATTGTTTGGATAAGAAGAAACACCTTGTGCGGCTCTTTTTATTGACCTGTTTAAAGCCTTTGACACTGTGGATCACTCATTACTTATTCAGAGGCTTTCGTCAATAGGCCTGGCCCAGGCTACATGTTTAAAGTACAAAATGCAGTGTGTATTTACAGATGGTGTTACATCAGGTTTTCTGAACATAACAAAGGGTGTCCCACAGGGATTGATTCTTGGTCCGGTTCTTTTCTCTATTTACATTAACAATATTGGTTCACTTGTATGCAGATGACATTGTGGTGTTTGCTATTGCCTCCACAGCTGACCAGGCTCTGTCAGAGTTTCAATCTGCCTTTGTTGCCCTGCAGAAAGCCTTTATTGAACTGAAATCGGTAGTTTTGCAGGTATAGCAAGTTTGTTATTTTCCAAATCAAGTAAAAATGTATCTGAAGGATGGGACCAAAAACAAAAAAGATAACTAATGTAAAATATAGTGTGTCCGTAAAATGTATATAGAATGTTGAAGCTGTAGAAGCCTAAGTGTTGTTGTGTTGTCCATTAGTTTACTCCAATTAGGGGAGGTGTTGTAGGGTTAAAGGAAAATAATATCTATATTTAAAATTATATATATTTATTAAAAAGATAGAAGGGCAATTGTAAATGATGCAGACAATTACATTGATAGAAGCCACAATCTATTTGCAGTATTATTGCTGATCCACCCTCTAAAAAATAAATATGTGTCTGATGATGTTTGCATACATACTTTGGATGGTGCCCTCATTGATCATGCCCCGCTTATAAATATCTCAGCATCTGGATTGATGAAATGCTCACTTTCAAAAAGCATGTTGAATTAAGAAATTAAGAATTAAAATAGGCTTCTTCTATAGAACTGGTCCTGTCTTTCTTTAAATAGAAGCAAACACATTTTTCATTCAACATTCATTCCGGTTATTGACTATGACAATATCGTCTATATGAATGCAGCTCCCCACTGTACTGTATTGAAGCCATTGAATGCAGTTTAGTTACTCTTTATTACGGGTGATTGTTACGCCCTGGCCTTAGTTATCTTTGTTTTCTTTATTATTTTGGTTAGATCAGTTTGTGACATGTGGGATTTATGTGTTTTCGTCTGGTCTAGGGGTTTTTGTATGTTTATGGGTCTGTTTCCTTTCTAAGTAGTTTGTATGTCTTTGGTTGCCTAGATTGGTTCTCAATTAGAGGCAGCTGTCTATCGTTGTCTCTGATTGAGAACCATATTTAGGCAGCCATATTCTGTGGGTAATTTGTGTTTGGTTGTCTTCTGTCTTTGTGTCATTGCACAGACAGGACTGTTTCGTTTTCACATTTGTTGTTTTGTATTTTGTAGTGTTCTCATGTATGGTCTATATTAAACATGTTGAACTCTAACCACGCTGCATTTTGGTCCTCCTCTCCTTCAACGGAAGAAAACCGTTACGTGATAGGTTCAGTGAACATCATTGCATTTTGTATCAGAAAGTAGGCTTGCCCTCCTTGAAGTCTCGTAGATTGATACATTGTGATATTTTTGTCTATAAAGACCTCTTGCATTAACCTCTCCCACATCTTACCTCATTGTTAACCTTCAGACGTACAAGTTACCAGACCCGGACTTAGGGATGGCTGTTACGATCAACCCTGGCTCTTACTATACCTCGGGATTAAATTGTGAAGTTTGAACCTGTACTCTTTGTGACAGGATGTTAAAATGAGGTGAAATCTAATGCATTTACACATCTCAAAAGGCACTGAATTGGTAGAACGACCTCCACAGTTATCCCTATAGGCTTAAACATTCACTGATTCATGGCAAACATCTTGAGCACCTTATGTACCTGATTTGAGTTGATGTGTTTTAATATCATCATTAGATGTAAATAGCAAAGGAAAAGATGGCATTTCATGTGCTATTGAGTTCAACAATACTGGATCGCACACTGCTCCAATCGGCTGTGACGATAACATATGCATGAATCCAAGAATCCCTCAGAAGTTCAGTTACCAATTCCACATTTCTGTTTTATTTACATACAAAAGAAACCCATTAGCTGATCCCTCAGTAAAACTGGTGCAAGGTAAAAAAGCAGAATACCCTTATGAAAGAAAAGCAAATGACCCTTCCAAGGCCACCATTGTTCCCCCATCACCGCTTGTTTGCATATCTATTCCTGTCTCATTACTCACACAGAGAAAGACAGTCATGCAAATTAGTGCTGGCACCCCTGCACAGCATTGTATTGATATACTGTTTCTATATCCCTGACGCACGCACCCATGCACAAACACACCAACCTCTCCCACCCAAAGGTCCAGTTATTGTGTGACTGCTGTCTTTGTGTTTACCAGCCCTGTCATTCCCATGCTCTCCATGTCGCTTTAAGAAGAGGATGGCTGCAGAGAAAGAGAGAGAGTGTGTGTGGTTGTGGGTGGGGGGCTGACAGCTAAAGAATAACCGGCAATCATGGCGACTGAACAGAGCTCAGCAGAACCCAGCCACTGAGGTCAGGGGGCACCGGCACATTGAGAAATGCCAGGCAGCCCCACTGTACCAGCGTCACTGTGTCATCCTGTCCATCCTAGACCCCCTATCACCACCCTATCACCACCCCCACCAGACGCCCTGGCCCTGGGTGCTTTATGATTGGCTGCATGGACACCCCCCCACCCCCCACCCCCATCTGTCTGCAGCTGTGAGCCAGAGATTGGGACCTCTGTGACAGGGTGCTGGAGTCTGGTAGACTTGTGGGGGGGGGGGGGGGGGGGGCTTTGAGGATGGAGGGGATGTGGGTAGCCTTCTGTCAGACTCTTCTGCTTGTCTTCTTCTTCCCTTACCATGCCTGCTTCACCCCTAACTCTCTCTGTCATATCTCCCTCTCTCCTATTATTGACCTCACTGCATTGAAAAGGCCTGCTGACCGCTTAGGACTGCTAGTCAGAGAGTAATTTGGAAGTTTAGAGAGAGAGAGAGAGAGAGAGAGAGAGAGAGAGAGAGAGAGGAGAGAGAGAGAGAGAGAGAGAGAGAGAGAGAGAGAGAGAGAGAGAGAGAGAGAGAGAGAGAGAGAGAGAGAGAGAGAGAGAGAGAGAGAGAGAGAGAGAGAGAGAGAGAGAGAGAGAGAGAGAGAGAGAGAGGAGAGAGAGAGAGAGAGAGAGAGAGAGAGAGAGAGAGAGAGAGAGAGAGAGAGAGAGAGAGAGAGAGAGAGAGAGAGAGAGAGAGAGAGAGAGAGAGAGAGAGAGAGAGAGAGAGAGAGAGAGAGAGAGAGAGAGAGAGAGAGAGAGAGAGAGAGAGAGAGAGAGAGAGAGAAGAGAGAGAGAGAGAGAGAGAGAGAGAGAGAGAGAGAGAGAGAGAGAGAGAGAGACGAGAGAGAGAGAGAGAGAGAGAGAGAGAGAGAGAGAGATTAATGGTAAGGGTGCGTAGAGTACTGAGTGTTTGTGTTTACTGAGGGTAATGAGAGCAATATGGGAGAGCGTGTGATGTATTCAAGTCTTACTGTGCTGTTGTGTATCGGACCCAAAGTGAATGGGCACCACGTTTCAGAATGCAAGTTTCAGGTAATCCTGACCGCAATGAATGCTAAAAGGATTTCCCTCGTCATGCAGCTCCTGCCCTCTCCTCCTGTGTCTATCTATTCCACCCCTCCATCATTACTCCACCTTAAGGCCTTGTACCTCCCACCTGTCTCACCTACACTAGCCCTGTTGTGTGTATACTAAAGCAATAGCTCTCTGTTGTTCGAATAGAGAGATGTTGTTAATTTGTCATGGACATGCAACACCAATTCTCTCCCCTGGGCCAACTACTGCACACACACATCACAGTGATGGGAGAGAGAAATGGGGAGAGATGAAGAGAGAGATCTGTGGGAGGTAGAGTTATGGAGGGCTAGATAAAGGAGGGGGGGGGGGTGAAAGAGAAGAGAACAGGGATGAAAAATGTTTAAGCCAAACTTAGTTTCAGACACAAGCTGACAAGAATCCATAAGCAGTTTGTGTTTCACAGTTATGATTAAAGTATATATTTATTTCCCTCCCTACCACAGTTATGATTAAAGTATATATTTATTTCCCTCCCTACCACAGTTATGATTAAAGTATATATTTATTTCCCTCCCTACCACAGTTATGATTAAAGTATGTATTTATTTCCCTCCCTACCACAGTTATGATTAAAGTATGTATTTATTTCCCTCCCTACCACAGTTATGATTAAAGTATGTATTTATTTCCCTCCCTACCACAGTTATGATTAAAGTATGTATTTATTTCCCTCCCTACCACAGTTATGATTAAAGTATATATTTATTTCCCTCCCTACCACAGTTATGATTAAAGTATATATTTATTTCCCTCCCTACCACAGTTTGTCAGGGAGACAACAAGAGATGGATCCTCCTTTTCCCTCTGCGGGTCGTGTTTTATTCAAATTTCTTTAACCACAGAACCATTTTACTCTTGACTTTCCTGGCCCTAATTATGCCCATGCCACATTGACTGCACACAAGTGTTGTGTCACAGTTAACCGTGAATGCTCTGTGTAGTAGACTGTGACCTGGCCTCAGGGAGGGGAGGGGTGTGGGGAAATCTGTGGCCCAATCTGGCAACCCCACCATGCTGATCAGTCAATGTCACCTTTGATCGGGGGCCAGTAGGGTATCATGACAGCATGGTGACATCATGGCTCTGGACTGCCATTGTTACAGATTGAATGTTCAGAATATAACAGTTGGCAGACGTTTGTGTTAGCTCTTTCTCTCTCGCTCTCTCCCTCTCTCTATCAGTAAATGAACTTCTAACCCAACATAATCATCATCTTCATCATCATCATCATCATTAACTCAGTGTGGAGGTTATTTCACCATGTTCAAATTGCAGGGTTGGGGTCAGGGGTTAGGTGGCGGACAGAGGGGCTTTTACTGGCTGTATTAGGGAAGCCCCTAAGGCATTCTGTGTTTATCCCGGTTGTGGGGAGGGAGATTGGGGTACAAGTGGGGTTCTGAGAGTGAGGGGTGGGGGTAGTCACAAGGATGTGAGGTTGGAGCAAGACTTCTGCTTAGAATGAGATGTGAAAGGTCGTGTGAAAATTCCTCTTCCTCACTGGATGACCTAAAAGAGTAGGCTGCACACTCCATCCCGGAAGTGATGTCACAGAGCTTGTCAGTGTTGTCTTGGGGTCGCTCACTCCTTCTCCATGAAAACCTCATTTTCATTTGACCTTTAACCCTGAATGACAGCATTTTTAGATATGTGCTTCATGCTATTCTTATTACTTTAGTAGACGTGCATCTCTATTTAAAGGTGTAGCTCATGGATGCTCCATAGAGAGTTGTTTTTTCAGCTTTACTCTTGACCTGCTGCAACCATGGAGGGTGTTTTAGGATTAGTCCTTTAAATAGAAAATATCATCTTTACTATGCCACATGTCAAAGTTGTCAGTCTGACTGTCTGTCTGACTGTCTGTCTGTCTGTGGATAGAGAGATATTGTTCATATGTTCCTGCAGTGAAAATACTGTAATGAAAAGAGCACCGCCATAGAGACACTACATCACCAAAAGTATGTGGACCCCCATTCAAATTAGTGGATTTGGCAAACCATACAGAAATGGTTTGTCGAGATGTGGAAGAACTTGACTGGCCTGCGCAGACCCCTGACCTCAACCCCATCAGACACCTTTGGAATGAATTGGATCGCCGATTGCGAGCCAGGCCTAAT
Organism: Oncorhynchus kisutch; assembly: GCF_002021735.2. NCBI lineage: Eukaryota > Metazoa > Chordata > Actinopteri > Salmoniformes > Salmonidae > Oncorhynchus > Oncorhynchus kisutch. The sequence goes on from NC_034174.2 coordinate 34,503,174, forward strand.
CGCTCAACATCAATGCCCAACCTCACTAATGCTCTTGTGGCTGAAGGGATTCTGCTCCAGTCTATACCACAAGCCCGTTCTCCCCAATTAAGGTGCCACCAACCTCCTGTGTTTTATATTCTGTTGCATGTATCTCTCTAAACTACAACTGAGATGCTATTTATATGATAGCATGTTATGTGTATATGTTCAGTATGTACGTGTTGTATTAACAGTGTTCCTGATACAGTACTGTATCATAGTGAAAGAGACTTTGTTGAAACTCTACAGTAATGTTATCAGATCAGGGCAGTAGAGGATTTATTGTGGCCTACAGCTGTGCTGTATGGACTGTAATAGCAGCAGACTGTATACAGAGTTAATCCTGGCCTGACAAGCTCAAACCAGCCAGGGTTCTTGTGTGGTGGTGGGGGGGGGCTATGGTAGAGGAGGCTGTGCTGGGGACCTAAACATGGGGCTGGATCAGGGCTGTTCTGACCGTCTGCGACCCGTCTAGGGCTGTCAGGCAGGCCCAAGGAGGAGGTTCGGGGGGGCTCAGGAAGGGTGGGGGGGGCTTTTAGACCGGCAGGCAGAGTGAGTGACGGAGGTTTGGAGGAGACCTGACAGGGCAGACTGCAGAGCTGCTGTTTATGTATGTATGCTGGCCCTCCAAAACGGTGTTTATGAAAACAGTGGCCTACTGCCAATCAGATAGGGCTGGGATGGGGACTGAGGGAAACTGAGAGAATGGAAGAGAAAGGGAGTGAGAGAGAGAGGTGGGGAAAGAGCGGGATAGTAAAGGATGGTAAGAAGATCAGAGAGAGTAGATGGTAAATGAAAAGGATGAGAGACTAGATAAAGAGAATATATATATAATGTTCGGTGTAGGAATCTATTCTAAAGTATATCCACTCTGCAGCACCAGCCAAACCTTTCCTAATCCATCTCTCTGTATCCATCTCTTTATCACCTTCCCTCTCCCAAGTTTCTGCTCCTCCTCTTCCTCCCTGTGTCAGCCGAGCTCAACTCTCTTACAGAAGTAACACAACTTTGTCTGTTTCACTAATCCTCTCCTGCCTCTAATTTGATTCGTCTCTCCTCTGTAATTAGATCCTCTCGTCTCCCTCTGGTTTCACAGATTGGGAGCGTTGACTCGCACACGGCGCTGCCCCAAATCAACCATATCTACCTCCTCTCAATACTTCTCCCTCTCCACCCCCCTCTTTCTACCCCTTCCGTCCTGCTTCCCTGGCACTCCGGGAGCCAAAATAGCGTTGTTGTACCGACACAGCCCCCACCCCTCCCTCCCCAACTCCTACATTGCTTGCCCACTGGCTGCAATTGACTGAGTTCCCTTGTCTTTGAAGTGGCACATGCAGAATGGAGATTCTGTGGTTGTTATGCCCTGCTCCGTGCCCTCTACTATAGCCCACAGGCCGCAGTGTGCAGATCGCTGAGTTGCATTCACAGCCCATAACCGTTCCTGTGTGCATGAGATGTTTATTTGAGAAAGTTTATTTGTCTCTCTGTGTGTGTGTGTGTGTGTGTGTGTGTGTGTGTGTGTGTGTGTGTGTGTGTGTGTGTGTGTGTGTGTGTGTGTGTGTGTGTGTGTGTGTGTGTCTGTGTGTGTCTGTGTGTGTGTGGGTGTGAATGTGTATATTCTTTCTAAATAGTTTTATACTTTCTGTAATCAATGGCATATTTTGTCAATGTACTGTATATTGACAAATGTACTACATCGTTAGAATCATGTACAGTATCTGTGCTAAAAAAAGTTATGTTTTATTGTCAAACACTCTAGATAGGTGCAGTGAAATGTGTTGTTTTACAGGGTCAGTCATAGTACTAGTAGCCATAGTGCTAGGAGGAAATTAGGGTTAAGTGCCTTGCTCAAGGGCACATCGACAGATTGACCCTTTTGCCTACTGGCCCAACGTCCTAACCGCTAAGCTACCTGCCACCTCAATTTACATGCCACTTACTTGGTTCATCTGACACATCTTGTGTCCATGATATTTCCTCTGTGTATGGTCTTGTCTGTCTGCATTGCGCCTGTGTATTTGTGTTTATAGGTCCACAGAGGCCTGTGTATTTGTGTTTATATGCTCCACAGAGGCCTGTGTATTTGTGTTTATAGGTCCACAGAGCCTGTGTATTTGTGTTTATATGCTCCACAGAGGCCTGTGTATTTGTGTTTATAGGTCCACAGGGGCCTGTGTATTTGTGTTTATAGGTCCACAGAGGCCTGTGTATTTGTCTTTATATGCTCCACAGAGGCCTGTGTATTTGTGTTTATAGGTCCACAGAGGCCTGTGTATTTGTGTTTATAGGTCCACAGAGGCCTGTGTATTTGTGTTTATAGGTCCACAGAGGCCTGTGTATTTATCTTTATATGCTCCACAGAGGCCTGTGTATTTGTGTTTATATGCTCCACAGAGGCCTGTGTATTTGTGTTTATAGGTCCACAGAGGCCTGTGTATTTGTGTTTATAGGTCCACAGAGGCCTGTGTATTTGTGTTTATATGCTCCACAAAGGCCTGTGTATTTGTGTTTATATGCTCCACAGAGGCCTGTGTATTTGTGTTTATAGGTCCACAGAGGCCTGTGTATTTGTGTTTATAGGTCCACAGAGGCTTGTGTAGTTGTGTTTATACGTCCACAAATGCCCGTGTATTTGTGTTTATATGCTCCACAGGGGCCTGTGTATTTGTGTTTATAGGTCCACAGAGGTCTGTGTATTTTTGTTTATATGCTCCACAGAAGCCTGTGTATTTGTGTTTATATGCTCAAACAGAGGCCTGTGTATTTGTGTTTATAGGTCCACAGATGGTTGAGTATTTGTGTTTATATGTCCACAGAGGCTGTGTATTTGTGTTTATAGGTCCACAGAGGCCTGTGTATTTGTGTTTATAGGTCCACAGAGGCCAGTGTATTTGTGTTTATAGGTCCACAGAGGCCTGTGTATTTGTGTTTATAGGTCCACAGAGGGCTGTGTATTTGTGTTTATATGCTCCACAGAGGCCTGTGTATTTGTGTTTATATGCTCCACAGAGGCCTGTGTATTTGTGTTAATAGTGTGTATTTGTGTTTATATGCTCCACAGAGGCTTGTGTATTTGTGTTTATATGCTCAACAGAGGCCTGTGTATTTGTGTTTATACGCTCCACAGAGGCCTGTGTATTTGTGTTTATATGCTCAACAGAGGCCTGTGTATTTGTGTTTATAAGTCCACAGAGGCCTGTGTATTTGTGTTTATAGGTCCACAGAGGCCTGTGTATTTGTGTTTATATGCTCCACAGAGGCCTGTGTATTTGTGTTTATAGGTCCACAGAGGCCTGTGTATTTGTGTTTATATGCTCAACAGAGGCGTGTATTTGTGTTTATAGGTCCACAAAGACCTGTGTATTTGTGTTTATAGGTCCACAGAGGCTGTGTATTTGTGTTTATAGGTCCACAGAGGCCTGTGTATTTGTGTTTATAGGTCCACAGAGGCCTGTGTATTTGCTTTTATAGGTCCACAGAGGCCTGTGTATTTGTGTTTATAGGTCCACAGAGGCCTGTGTATTTGTGTTTATAGGTCCACAGAGGGCTGTGTATTTGTGTTTATATGCTCCACAGAGGCCTGTGTATTTGTGTTTATATGCTCCACAGAGTCCTGTGTATTTGTGTTAATAGTGTGTATTTGTGTTTATATGCTCCACAGAGGCCTGTGTATTTGTGTTTATATGCTCAACAGAGGCCTGTGTATTTGTGTTTATATGCTCCACAGAGGCCTGTGTATTTGTGTTTATATGCTCAACAGAGGCCTGTGTATTTGTGTTTATAGGTCCACGGAGGCCTCTGTATTTGTGTTTATAGGTCCACAGAGGCCTGTGTATTTGTGTTTATAGGTCCACAGAGGCCTGTGTATTTGTGTTTATAGGTCCACAGAGGCCTATGTATTTGTGTTTATAGGTCCACAGAGGCCTGTGTATTTGTGTTTATAGGTCCACAGAGGCCTGTGTATTTGTGTTTATATGCTCCACAGAGGCCTGTGTATTTGTGTTAATAGTGTGTATTTGTGTTTATATGCTCCACAGAGGCCTGTGTATTTGTGTTTATATGCTCAACAGAGGCCTGTGTATTTGTGTTTATAGGTCCACAGAGGCCTATGTATTTGTGTTTATAGGTCCACAGAGGCCTGTGTATTTGTGTTTATAGGTCCACAGAGGCCTGTGTATTTGTGTTTATATGCTCCACAGAGGCCTGTGTATTTGTGTTAATAGTGTGTATTTGTGTTTATATGCTCCACAGAGGCCTGTGTATTTGTGTTTATATGCTCAACAGAGGCCTGTGTATTTGTGTTTATAGGTCCACAGAGGCCTGTGTATTCGTGTTTATATGCTCCACAGAGGCCTGTGTATTTGTGTTTATAGGTCCACAGAGGCCTGTGTATTTGTGTTTATAGGTCCACAGAGGCCTGTGTATTTGTGTTTGTAGGTCCACAGAGGCCTGTGTATTTTTGTTTGTAGGTCCATAGAGGCCTGTGTTTTTGTTTATAGGTCCACAGAGGCCTGTGTATTTGTGTTTATATGCTCCACAGAGGCCTGTGTATTTGTGTTTATAGGTCCACAGAGGCCTGTGTATTTGTGTTTATAGGTCCACAGAGGCCTGTGTATTTGTGTTTATAGGTCCAAAGAGGCCGGTGTATTTGTGTTTATAGGTCCACAGAGGCCTGTGTATTTGTGTTTGTAGGTCCACAGAGGCCTTTGTTTTTGTTTATAGGTCCACAGAGGCCTGTGTATTTGTCTTTATAGGTCCACAGAGGCCTGTGTATTTGTGTTTATAGGTCCACAGAGGCCTGTGTATTTGTGTTTATATGCTCCACAGAGGCCTGTGTATTTGTGTTAATAGTGTGTATTTGTGTTTATGTGCTCCACAGAGGCCTGTGTATTTGTGTTTTTATGCTCAACAGAGGCCTGTGTATTTGTGTTTATATGCTCCACAGAGGCCTGTGTATTTGTGTTTATAGGTCCACAGAGGCCTGTGTATTTGTGTTTATAGGTCCACAGAGGCCTGTGTATTCGTGTTTATATGCTCCACAGAGGCCTGTGTATTTGTGTTTATAGGTCCACAGAGGCCTGTGTATTTGTGTTTATAGGTCCACAGAGGCCTGTGTATTTGTGTTTGTAGGTCCACAGAGGCCTGTGTATTTTTGTTTGTAGGTCCATAGAGGCCTCTGTTTTTGTTTATTGGTCCACAGAGGCCTGTGTATTTTTTGTTTATATGCTCCACAGAGGCCTGTGTATTTGTGTTTATAGGTCCACAGAGGCCTGTGTATTTGTGTTTATAGGTCCTCAGAGGCCTGTGTATTTGTGTTTATAGGTCCACAGAGGCCTGTGTATTTGTGTTTATAGGTCCACAGAGGCCTGTGTATTTGTGTTTATAGGTCCACAGAGGCCTGTGTATTTGTGTTTGTAGGTCCACAGAGGCCTGTGTTTTTGTTTATAGGTCCACAGAGGCCTGTGTATTTGTGTTTGTAGGTCCACAGAGGCCTGTGTTTTGTTTATAGGTCCACAGAGGCCTGTGTATTTGTGTTTATAGGTCCACAGAGGCCTGTGTATTTGTGTTTATAGGTCCACAGAGGCCACCTTACTCTTTCTCTACTTTGTTTTAGTCACATGACATTCTAGTAGTGTGTACAACAGGACAGAGGTGAGGGAAAAGTGAATTGACTGCAGTACGTACTTCAAGAGCGTGTTTCAAATGTCCTTAATTGTTTTGTGCTTCTTTTATTTATATCTGTAATATGCAGAATCCCCTGAAGCTGCTTTGTGGCTGAAATACTGTTTACTTCCTTTGATTTGGAATCCTTTGGTTTTTTACTGCTAGCGTTAATTAACCTTCAATAGGAAAAATTAGCAGGGAGGCACATACTGTTACAGGCACACATACAGTAAACACACACACTGTTACAGGCACACATACAGTACACACACACACTGTTACAGGCACACATACAGTACACACACACACAGACGCAGAAGTGATGAAAGTTTTCTCAGTTTTTGATCTGACATATCCCTCCCCGCTGTTTTTATTTTCTGTCTGCAAACTCTATTACAAACATGTTCTCTCTCTCGCTCTCCTCTCTTTATGTACAGTGGTCTGTAATTCCATCTAGTCTTTGTTGCGTCCTTTCTCTGATTCTTTGAACTTCTGTCAGAACAGAAACAACATAACAGGTTCAAAGAATAGACATGTTTTTACTGTTTACAATGATTCCCTCTCTGCTGTTAACTTTGTCTCTCCCTTTTGGTTTCTCTCTGTCTACGCTATGGCATCATCTTCTCTCATGTTTCTAATTTCCTGTAAATGGCCCATTGTCTGGTAAAACACTCCATCGTTGTGATACAGCCTCTCATTAGCTGTTCAGTTTAATTAAAAAGCTCATTCATGTGAAAATGGGACTGATAGTGATTTCCCTCCCAATCATCTACCTCTCACAGCAACTTTTAATTAGAATCCTGTTTGATTGACATTGGGCTCGCCGACTGTTCTCTCTGTGGACACACACACACACACACACACACACACACACACACACACACACACACACACACACACACACACACACACACACACACACACACACACACACACACACACACACACACACACACACACACACACAGAGTGACAGCCTACTAGCACTGCTCTTACTTAGTGTGAACTCTCCTTCGTCTTCTCCTTGCACCTCTCCATCTCTCCTTCTCTCGTTCCCTCTCTCCTCTCCCCACCTGTTTTCTAAACGCGCCCGCTGGTGTCAATGTTCTGATAGGTTCATTCACTCAGTGTTTACTGTGCTGAAAAGATTCCCTTCAGGCCTTTTCTCGCTCTCTGTTATTCTTTTATCTCTCCCTCTTTTCTTTTCTCCTTCCCTCGCTTCGTCTCTGCATCTTAATCAGGTGTGTGTGCACAGCTTCATCGTAGGAAGGCACACAGAGGGAGCGGGGGATGGTGGAGACAACAGAGGAAGAGGAGGGGATGAAAGGAGGAAGGGTGACATTGAGCAGCAGACACAGTGAGTGATGATGTAGGACAAACACATCCCATCTTCCTCCTCTGTTGTTTTTGATGGTGTACATTGATACAGATTCATATCAATATTGTGAGCTGGATCCAGCCTCACCTTTGTGTATATTATACAGCCAGGTCAGACTGTGTGTCCGTTCTTCAGGAAGGGAAATGCAGTGAGGAAATCAGATTAGACACACTCCCAACTCAGATTCTCGTTCCATACCGAAGGGGGGGGGGGGGAGATGGACAGACTGGGAGTTTTGAAGGAGGGGGCGCGGTGGAGTGGGTTAAACTGGGTCTCCGCTGCAGTCAGGCTCAGAGCTGCAGGGTAGTGTCCCACGGAAATGAGCCATTAGAATTTCGGATTTATTTATTTATCTCCTCTATTTTTCCTTTCTGCGGTGGGGGGGGGGGGGTGTTTGGGAATGATTTGAGGGACAGACAGGATAGCCCCCACGGCAGCCCGGGTGTGGGAGTGGGATGTCGAAATGTTTCTATTACCGTATGGCTTTTTTGTTCAATCAGGATTATTTAGGGATGTGGAGATGGAACGTCTTGGACATGTCTGATCCCCTTACAGAGTAGACACAGAACCCTTGGTCTCAATCCACACTCGCATGCCCAGACAGTAAAGCAGGCCCAGACAGTAAAGCAGGCCCAGACAGTAAAGCAGGCCCAGACAGTGAGTGTCCCCTGCCCCACCCTACTCCCCTGCCCCACTCTACTCCCCTGCCCCACCCTACTCCCCTGCCCCAACCTACTCCTCTGCCCCACCCTACTCCCCTGCCCCACTCTACTCCCCTGCCCCACCCTATTCCCCTGCCCCACTCTACTCCCCTGCCCCACCCTACTCCCCTGCCCCAACCTACTCCCCTGCCCCACTCTACTCCCCTGCCCCACCCTATTCCCCTGCCCACCCTACTCCCCTGCCCCAACCCTACTCCCCTGCCCCACCCTACTCCCCTGCCCCAACCCTACTCCCCTGCCCCACCCTACTCCCCTACCCCACCCTACTCCCCTGCCCCACCCTACTCCCCTGCCCCAACCCTACTCCCCTGCCCCACCCTACTCCCCTGCCCCAACCCTACTCCCCTGCCCCACCCTACTCCCCTGCCCCAACCCTACTCCCCTGCCCCACCCTACTCCCCTGCCCCACCCTACTCCCCTGCCCCACCCTACTCCCCTGCCCCACCCTACTCCCCTGCCCCAACCCTACTCCCCTGCCCCAACCCTACTCCCCTGCCCCACCCTACTCCCCTGCCCCAACCCTACTCCCCTGCCCCACCCTACTCCCCTGCCCAAACCCTACTCCCCTGCCCCAACCCTACTCCCCTGCCCCACCCTACTCCCCTGCCCCACCCTACTCCCCTGCCCCAACCCTACTCCCCTGCCCCACCCTACTCCCCTGCCCAAACCCTACTCCCTGCCCACCCTACTCCCTGCCCACCCTACTCCCCTGCCCAAACCCTACTCCCCTGCCCCAACCCTACTCCCCTGCCCCAACCCTACTCCCCTCCCCAAACCCTACTCCCCTGCCCCACCCTACTCCCCTGCCCCACTCTACTCCCCTGCCCCACCCTACTCCCCTGCCCCACCCTACTCCCCTGCCCCACTCTACTCCCCTGCCCCACTCTACTCCCCTGTCCCAGCCTACTCCCCTGCCCCACCCTACTCCCCTGCCCCACTCTACTCCCCTGCCCCACCCTACTCCCCTGCCCCACTCTACTCCCCTGTCCCACCCTACTCCCCTGCCCCACCCTACTCCCCTGCCCCACTCTACTCCCCTGCCCCACCCTACTCCCCTGCCCCACCCTACTCCCCTGCCCCACTCTACTCCCCTGCCACACTCTACTCCCCTGCCCCACCCTACTCCCCTGCCCCACCCTACTCCCCTGCCCCACTCTACTCCCCTGCCCCACCCTACTCCCCTGCCCCACTCTACTCCCCTGCCCCACTCTACTCCCCTGCCCCACTCTACTCCCCTGCCCCACCCTACTCCCCTGCCCCACCCTACTCCCCTGCCCCACTCTACTCCCCTGCCCCACCCTACTCCCCTGCCCCACTCTACTCCCCTGCCCCACTCTACTCCCCTGCCCCACTCTACTCCCCTGCCCCACTCTACTCCCCTGCCCCACCCTACTCCCCTGCCCCACCCTACTCCCCTGCCCCACTCTACTCCCCTGCCCCACTCTACTCCCCTGCCCCACTCTACTCCCCTGCCCCACCCTACTCCCCTGCCCCACTCTACTCCCCTGCCCCACCCTACTCCCCTGCCCCACCCTACTCCCCTGCCCCACCCTACTCCCCTGCCCCACTCTACTCCCTTGCCCCACCCTACTCCCCTGCCCCACTCTACTCCCTTGCCCCACCCTACTCCCCTGCCCCACCCTACTCCCCTGCCCCACCCTACTCCCCTGCCCCACTCTACTCCCTTGCCCCACCCTACTCCCCTGCCACACTCTACTCCCCTGCCCCACGCTGCTCCAGTATCGAGGAGATGGGGCGATAAGATTGTGGTAAGAGCTGAAGGAGGTGTTTGAAGTTATGGATGAGGTGTTGTCTTATCACTGGGAGCAGGTCTGAGTCGTCCGCCAGGGCCTTCGAAGTAACGGATGAGCCAGACGGGAGTGGAGACAGCGAGGAGGTGAGGGATCGCCGTGACGATGAGGGGTGATGAAGAGCCAGGACACGCGCAGATACAGATGAGCTCCACCACACCAAAACATCAACTATCTTCCTGACAACAAACATCCACCAACACAACGCTGCCATTGTGCTGCTGCCGGGCTGTGAGGACATCAGACAACCCTAGAGAAGAGTACTGCAGTTCCTCAGCTCAGTGAAGATGCTCATCCCAGTTTATTGTCTAATGTGCGTGGTCCATATTGTAGCTAGTGCCGTTTGGCTGGTGTACTTCAGTACGACTAATGTTAAATTGGTCAACCTGAATAGCACTGTGATTACTGTGCCCACTGCCAAGCTTATAGTGCCTAGTTCATCCCCAACCCACTTGTCCATTATCTCTGTAACGTATTTATCCTTATTGATTTGGTTAACATTCCAGCATCTCTCTGTGAGGAAGACTGACTCCAATGTCAGACTCTACTTTTCACTGTGTATTAATATCCATAATCCCAGTTGTTATTGAATGGAAGGAGCAGTTGATTTAAGGCCTGAGTGAACTGGGAGGGAGGAATAGACATTAGGACTGCTTCATCTGGAAGAGGTTATCCGGCCAGGCCGCCCTCCCGCTCTCATCTGGATGTAGTTTTGACTTATGGAATACACATTTTGGTTCACTCGTTCATTTTCTTCCCCTGCTAATCCTTTCTTTCCTATTCATCCTAATGAAGCGAAACTGTTTGCAAACACGAACACGGTTTCTCTTTCCTATGCCTCTCATTTCTGGGTCCGTCCTACTGCCAATGCCACTCTGGCGCCAGAACAGCCCCCCCCCCCCCCCCCCCCCACGTCCTCCTCCTCCTATCCCAACTCTATCCCAACTCCTCCTCCTATCCCAAAACCTTCTCCAAATGTATTTCTTCTCCTCATCTTTATTTTTCATGTCGACTCTCTCTGGTCTTTCTGATCAAAATTGCTCTAGCCTTTGGCACCCTGTGCATCTCACCACCTATGTGTGTGTCTGTATGTGTCTGCGTGTGTGTCTGTATATATGTGTGTGTGTGTGTTTGTGTATGTCTATCTTTGTGTCCGTCTGTGTATGAGAGGTGGGGTGTTGCGGGGTGTGTTGCTTGATTAAAGCCCTGCTGGGTCGATGCTTGCCCCCTGTGCATGAACAGTTGAACCATGTTTGTGTTTTAGTATTCTAATGCAGAGTGCGGTTAGATTACTCAGGCGGGCCTTCTGTGTTCTCTGGCCCCCCAGGCCCATGATTGGTAGAGAGCCGTGGCCGGTGGCCCTTGGTTCTGCTCCTGTCTTCCTGTTCCAATCAGGATGGAGGGATGAAAGGAGGGCGTGTGCCGTTCCTGAAAGAGAGGCCTCATCTCTCCGGCTCTCTTTTGCTGTTTGTCTCTTTATGCTCATTCTGTCTCCATCTAATTTCTCTCTCTCTTCCTTTGTGTATTTCAGTTTCTCTCCCTCTGTCTGTCTCCCTCTGTCTCTCTCCCTCTGTCTCTCTCCCTCTGTCTCTCTCCCTCTGTCTCTCTCTGTTGAATTCTGTCTCTGTGTTTCTCTCTCCTTCAGGTCTCTTCTAATGTATTTTCTTCTTCTCTGGTCCTTTGTGAGATGTGGTTCAAACCATTTGGAATGCTCTGGCCAGAGCCTTTGTTACGACTTCCGTTGCCGTGTTCCATTGCTGTGTAGCGTGACTGGTTCTCTCCCCGTAGGGTTCTGTCTTTCCTGTTCCCTCTGTATAAATATGAATGAATCGCCACAGTTCAGCAGAGTGCAATTTAATTAATTAGAACATGTTGAGGAAAGAAAGCTTCTTTCAGTTAGGTCAGTCTAACTGAGCTTATGAAAACACTGCAGGCAAGAGGGCCTACATACATTAGTACATGATATACATGCATATACTGACAGATACACACACACACACACACACACACACACACACACACACACACACACACACACACACACACACACACACACACACACACACACACACACACACACACACACACACACACACACACACCAGCCATTTCAGCATGTACAAAGACATGCATAATCGCTCTCTAATATGTAGGTTCATACTTCCATCCCTCTTGGCCTTTATGCCCTCTAGCCTGTTCTCGTTCAGCCCATATCGGTCTCATTACTGTGGGCAGAGTGAGCTGTAATGTCTCCTGAGATAAGTCCCACCTGGATGAGCAGGGCTTTGAACAGCAATGATTAGTCCTGCTGCAGAGATAACAGAGCCATTAGCTGAGGCAGATCATTTCATGGCTACAGCAACAACAAGAGAGGCAGCTCCACCCAAACCCTATGAATTTAGAGAGACTTTTGTTCAATGTGTGTGTGCGTGCCTGCGTCTTTCTGTTTGTAAAGTGGAAAAAGGAGGTTATTTTAGTAAACAAGCACACTGCATAAATGTTAAATGTGCCTGATGTCTTCATTACTGCAGAAAGCAGGACAGAAAACAAGAGAGAAGAGGAAAAGTATAACAGGTAGACAGAAGAGATAAGAGGAGATCAAAAGAGCCGAATGGACGATTTGATTCAGCCTCTCAGATCTTACACATTAGCGGCTCGATTAGAGACAATATGGAGTCCTAGTCATGTGACCGTAGCTGTGACAAGTTGAACTGAGTGGTCACAAAGTAATTACAGTCAACCCCTATGGATGGAGGACACTGGGGTACACTAGGAGACACTGGGGTACGCTGGGAGATACTGGGGTACACTGGGAGACACTGGGATACGCTGGGAGACACTGGTGAACGCTGGGAGACACTAGGGTATGCTGGGGGACACTGGGGTATGCTGGGAGACGCTGGGGTACACTGGGAGACACCGGGGTACACTGGGAGACACTGGGGTATGCTGGGGTACGCTGGGAGACACTGGGTTGCGCTGGGGTACACTGGGAGACACTGGGGGGCACTGCGGGACACTGGGAGACACTGGGGGACACTGGGAGACACTGGGATACACTGGGAGACACTGGGGTACGCTGGGGGACATTGGGGTACGCTCGGAGACACTGGGGTATGCTGGGAGACACTGGGGGACACTGGGAAACACTAGGATATGCTGGGGTACACTGGGTTACACTGGGATACACTGGGGTACACTGGGAGACACTGGGGTACCCTGGGGTACACTGGGAGACACTGGGGGACACTGGGAGACACTGGGGGACACTGGGAGACACTGGGGTACGCTGGGAGACACTGGGGTATGCTGGGAGACACTGGGATACGCTGGGAGACACTGGGGTACACTGGGAGACACTAGGGTACGCTGGGAGACACTGGGGTGTGCTGGGGTACACTGGGAGACACTGGGGGGCACTGGGGGACACTGAGAGACACTGGGGTCACTGGGGGACACTGGGAGACACTGGGATACACTGGGGTACGCTGGGGTACACTGGGGTACGCTGGGGTACGCTGGGAGACACTGGGAGACGCTGGGAAACACACTGGGGTACACTGGGGTACGCTGGGGTACGCTGAGAGACACTGGGGTACGCTGGGGTACGCTGGGAGACACGGGGAAACACTGGGAGACGGCTGCTGCTGTGCCTACTGAGGTAGCATTCTCTGGTGCTGAAGAAGTCTAGCTAAGCCACTCTGATATAGGCTTACGGTATACTGAATATCCGGCCATGAACAAACCCTGTTCTCGTGAGGCACATTTCTTATGGTTTTCCTGCCATCAGGCACCTAATTGATCAATTGATGTCATGCATTGGTGCTAGAGTCCCCACACCTGTTTAGCCAGTCAAGCAGTCTGTTTAGCCAGTCAAAGCAGTCTGTTTAGCCAGTCAAGCAGTCTGTTTAGCCAGTCAAAGCAGTCTGTTTAGCCAGTCAAAGCAGTCTGTTTAGCCAGTCAAGCAGTCTGTTTAGCCAGTCAAAGCAGTCTGTTTAGCCAGTCAAGCAGTCTGTTTAGCCAGTCAAGCAGTCTTTTAGCCAGTCAAGCAGTCTGTTTAGCCAGTCAAAGTAGTCTGTTTAGCCAGTCAAGCAGTCTGTTTAGCCAGTCAAAGCAGTCTGTTTAGCCAGTCAAGCAGTCTGTTTAGCCAGTCAAAGCAGTCTGTTTAGCCAGTCCAGCAGTCTGTTTAGCCAGTCAAAGCAGTCTGTTTAGCCAGTCAAAGCAGTCTGTTTAGCCAGTCAAGCAGTCTGTTTAGCCAGTCAAAGCAGTCTGTTTAGCTAGTCAAGCAGTCTGTTTAGCCAGTCAAAGCAGTCTGTTTAGCCAGTCAAAGCAGTCTGTTTAGCCAGTCAAAGCAGTCTGTTTAGCCAGTCAAAGCAGTCTGTTTAGCCAGTCAAGCAGTCTGTTTAGCCAGTCAAGCAGTCTGTTTAGCCAGTCAAAGCAGTCTGTTTAGCCAGTCAAGCAGTCTGTTTAGCCAGTCAAAGCAGTCTGTTTAGCCAGTCAAACAGTCTGTTTAGCCAGTCAAAGCAGTCTGTTTAGCCAGTCAAGCAGTCTGTTTAGCCAGTCAAAGCAGTCTGTTTAGCCAGTCAAAGCAGTCTGTTTAGCCAGTCAAAGCAGTCTGTTTAGCCAGTCAAAGCAGTCTGTTTAGCCAGTCAAAGCAGTCTGTTTAGCCAGTCAAGCAGTCTGTTTAGCCAGTCAAGCAGTCTGTTTAGCCAGTCAAAGCAGTCTGTTTAGCCAGTCAAGCAGTCTGTTTAGCCAGTCAAAGCAGTCTGTTTAGCCAGTCATAGCAGTCTGTTTAGCCAGTCAAAGCAGTCTGTTTAGCCAGTCAAAGCAGTCTGTTTAGCCAGTCACAGCAGTCTGTTTAGCCAGTCAAGCAGTCTGTTTAGCCAGTCAAAGCAGTCTGTTTAGCCAGTCAAAGCAGTCTGTTTAGCCAGTCAAAGCAGTCTGTTTAGCCAGTCCAAGCAATCTGTTTAGCCAGTCAAAGCAGTCTGTTTAGCCAGTCAAAGCAGTCTGTTTAGCCAGTCAAAGCAGTCTGTTTAGGAAACAATGCAGACAACAAGCAGACAAGGTGGCCCTTGATGATCAACATCAAAGTTCATAGGTCATGTGGACACGGTACAGGGAAAGGCTTGCTTGCTCATTCTGCTCAACAATGCAGTACAATATCAATCAATAATCAAATGCCAAATACAGAAGTCCAAAAACAACAAGCAGTAATAAAAAGTACAAGAAAAAAAGAGTATTACAAACTAGTATGAGAAGTATGTACATAGTAGATTATGCAGTACGGCTGATTTACTATTAGTAAAGTGAAGTGAGTAAAGTGATTAGAGCTGTAATATCATTTTGGTGTGATGGTAGCTGTGGCCTGTAGGGGGCGCTCTGAGGGAGTGTTTTCCCAGCCTCCCTGCTCCGACCCCAGTTACAGGCCCATTGTTCCCCAGTCACAGTTTTGTCATGGTGGGACGGCTTGGGCGTTTAGGCCCCCCGGCACTCTGGACCTCTCGTTCAAAAAACACACCATGCAAATGTACAGGTACGGTAGGCAGATGAACACGGGCTGAGCACAGCCTCACTGACCCACCTGGACATCTGCAGCCGACACTCAGAACCGGTCTGACTGGTGGGTGGTGTGGTGGGTGGGTGGGTGGTGTGGGTGGGTGGGTGGTGTGGTGTGGTGGGTGGTGTGGTGTGGTGTGGTGGGTGGGTGGGTGGGTGGGTGGGTGGGTGGGTGGGTGGTGTGGTGGGTGGTGTGGTGTGGTGGGTGGGTGGGTGGTGTGGTGGGTGGGTAGGTGTGTGGTGGGTGGGTGGGTGGGTGGTGTGTGGGTGGGTGGTGTGTGGGTGGGATGTGTGGGTGGGTGGTGTGGGTGGGTGGTGTGGTGGGTGGTGTGGTGGGTGGTGTGGGTGGGTGGGTGGGTGGTGTGGGTGGTGTGGTGGGTGGTGTGTGTGGGTGGGTGGTGTGTGGGTGGGTGGGTGGTGTGGGTGGGTGGGTGGGTGGGTGGTGTGGGTGGGTGGTGGTGTGGGTGGGTGGTGTGTGGGTGGGTGGGTGGTGTGGGTGGGTGGTGTGTGGGTAGGTGGGTGGTGTGTGGGTAGGTGGGTGGTGTGTGGGTCGGTGGGTGGTGTGGGTGGGTGGGTGGTGGGTGGGTGGGTGGGTGGGTGGTGTGTGGGTGGGTGGTGTGGTGGGTGGGTAGGTTGGTGGTGTGGGTGGGTGGGTGGTGTGTGGGTAGGTGGGTGGTGTGTGGGTGGGTGGGTGGTGTGTGGGTGGGTGCACATCCCAGCAGAACTCTTACTTCCCTTTCATCTGTCTTTCACTCAGAAACCTGCTTTTTACATCACTGCAGACCAGAGAGCAATATCAGTGTGTTTGGGAATCATTTGAGGCATTTGACATTGCAGTTATGATTAAAACACACACTCTCTCTTTCTCTCAAAACACATTCCGTTGACATTGCTGCATCTTTCCTCCTGCTCCTCTTTCTCTGATTCCTCCCTGTCCTCTTCCTGTTTGGAATCTTAATGCCTGACGGGACACTTTGATTGTCAGGTTAAGATCTGTGCCTGTTGCCGTGACGGCTGGTATCACTATGCAGAGATACTACAGTAACAACACACAGCCAGAATTAGCGTAATCAAGCCCCTTTCTCCCTTAAACAATGCTAGTGTGCGGACGGCCATTTTAAATTAGATGAATAAATTTGAAAGCATAATATTTTTGGCGCTTGAGCTATTATTCTCAGCTATGGAGGGGGGGGGGTGAAATTAGATGAATAAATTTAAAGCATAATTATTTTTGGCGCTTTGAGCTATTATTCTCAGCTATGGAGGGGGGGGGTGCATGATCCCTAGAATTCACTTGCGCACAGTTTATTTATCTCCTTTTCTCGCCCTTTTTTTTCCCTCTCTAGATCTCTCCCTTTCTCTCTCTCCCTCCTCTGTCCTTCTCTCTCTCTCTCTCTCTCTCTTCTTTCTCTTCTCTCTCTTCTCTCTCTCCTCTCTCTTCTCTCTCTCTCTCTCTCTCTCTCTCTCTCTCTCTCTCTCTCTCTCTCTCTTCTCTCTTTCCCTTCCTCACCCCCTCTCTCTCCTCTTCTCTCTCTTTCCCTCCCCCCTTTCTCTCTCTCTCCCCTTTTCCTTTCCCGCTCTCTCTCCTCTCTCTTCCCTCCCCCCTTCTCTCCCTCTCTCTCCTCCCTTTCCCTTTCCCTTCTCTCTCTTCCCCTCTCTCCCTTCTCTCTCTTCTCTTTCCCTCTCCCACCCTCTCTCTCCCTCTCTCTCTCTCCCTTTCCCACTTTCTCTCTCTCTCCCCTCTCTCCCCTTCTCTCTCTCTCTCTCTCTCTCTCTCTGTCTCTCTCTCTCTCTCTCTCTCTCTCTCTCTCTCTTTCCCTCTCCCTCCCCCCCTCTCTCTCCCTCTCTCTCCCTCCCTTTCCCGCTCTCTCTCTCTCCCCTCTCTCCCCCTTCTCTCTCTCTCTCTCTCTCTCTCTCTCTTCCCTCCCCCTCTCTCTCCCTTTCCTCTCTTCTCTTTCTCTCCCTTTCCCTCCCCCCCTCTCTCTCCCGCTCTCTCTCTCTTTCCCTCCCCCCTCTCTCTCTCTCCCCTTTCCCGCTTCTCTCTCCCTCCCCCCTCTCTCTCCCCTCTCTCTCTCTCCCTTCCCTTTCCCCTTTCCCGCTCTTCTCCTCTCTCTCTCTCTCTCTCTCTCTCTCTCTCTCTCTCCCCTCTCTCCCCTTCTCTCTCTCTCTCTCTCTCTCTCTCTCTCTCTCCCCTTCTCTCTCTCTCTCTCTCTCTCTCTCTTTCCCCCCCCCTCTCCCCTCTCTCTGTCCCTTCCCTTTCCCTTTCCTGCTCTCTCTCTCCCCTCTCTCCCCTTCTCTCTCTCGCTCTCTCTCTTTCCCTCTCCCCCCTCTCTCTCCCTCTCTCTCTCTCCCTTTCCCGCTCTCTCTCTCTCTCCCCCTCTCTCCCCTTCTCTCTCTCTCTCTTTACCTCCCCTCTCTCTCTCTCTCTCTCTCTCTCTCTCTTTCCCTCCCCCCTCTCTCTCTCTCTCTCTCCCTTTCCCTTTCCTGCTCTCTCTCTCTCTCCCCTCTCTCCCCTACTCTCTCCCCTCTCTCCCCTTCTCTCTTTCTCTATCTCCTTTTCCCGCTCTCTCTCTCTCTCTCTCTCCCTCTCTCTCCCCCCTCTCTCTCTCTCTCTCTCTCTCTCCCCTCTCTCCCCTTCTCTCTCTCTCTCTCTCTCTCTCTCCCTTTCCCTTTCCTGCTCTCTCTCTCTTTCTCTCTCTTATTTTTTTTGCCCTGCATATGGAAGGCCTCTAAATAAAGCAAACTCAATTAACCTCTTTTGGCTCTCCCCTCATCCTAACCTCTCCTCTCAATTCTAACAAACACACACAGACACACACAGACACACACGCACACAGGGTGATATGAATAAATAACATCAAAACAAACTAAGGAGCTAAACTACGCACACTCCTGTAAACACTGAAAATGTGCTTTTTAGTGACTATCTCCTAGATTGATTTATTAGGAGATTATCAGAAATTATCCCAACCATTCCATGTTAGACTTCACTGCTCCCCCATCCCTAAAATACTGCCGTCCAGAAGGTAATCTAATTAAGATTGGGAATAAATGGGGTCACCCTCCCTCCCTCATACCCCTTAACCCTTACCTCAATCACTTCATGTCTCTGTCTGAGTACTGCAGACAGTCTAGATTAAGCTGTGTTAACACATACACACACTGAACATGGTTGAATGATTGATGTCCATTACTGCATGAATTACTGTGCGAATAGTGTAATTGCATACCACTGTATGTCTGTAGACTGTAGACTAGATATTAACTTACAGCCTCCTCACACATGGCGTTTGTAGCAGCAAAGTGGAGGCTGTTTAACTTTAATTCAGTCAATTCACAATTGCGCTCCCTTCCCTCCTGATACTCCTCCCATTCTTTTCCTGCTACATTCCAGGTCATGTTCTGTGGTCCATTTTTTTTTGATTGAGTCTCTCACTTGTCTGAGTGTGGAGAGGTGGCTTCCACTGGGGAAGAAGGCCTGGTCGCACTGAGACCACTCTTCCCTGGGCTGGGAAACAATTACTGCCCCCCTCTCACCTTCCTGCCTTCTTTTCCTTCTCTCTCTCTCGCTCTCTTTCTCTGTCTGTGAATTCAATTCAAAGGGCTTTATTGGTATGCAAAACATATGTTTACATTGCCAAAGCAAGTCAACTACATAATAAACAAAAGTGAAATGAAGAATCAAAAATAAACAGTAAACATTGCATAGAGACATTTCAAATGTCCTATTATGGCTATGTACAGTGTTATAACGATGTGCAACTAGTTAACGTACAAAAGGGAAAATAAATATGGGTTGTATTTACAATGGTGTTTGTTATTTACTGGTTGCCCTTTTCTTGTGGCAACAGGTCACACATCTTGCTGCTGTGATATTTGTGGTATTTCACCCAATAGATATGGGAGTTTATCAAAATGGGATTTGTTTTCAAATTCTTTGTGGGTCTGTGTAATCTGAGTGACATACATTTGGCAGGAGGTTAGGAAGTGCAGCTCAGTTTCCACCTCATTTTGTGGGCAGTGTGCACATGGCCTGTCTTCTCTTGAGAGCCAGGTCTGCCTACGGCGGCTTCTCTCAATTGCAAAGTCTACAGTATGCTCACTGAGTCTGTACATAGTCACAGCTTTCCTCAAGTTTGGGTCAGTCACAGTGGTCAGGTATTCTGCAACTGTGTTCTCTGTTTAGTGCCAAATAGCATTCCAGTTTGTTAATTTTTTTTGTAAATTCTTTCCCAATGTGTCAAGTAATTATCTATTTGTTTTCTCATGATTTGGTTGGGTCTAATTGTGTTGCTGTCCTGGGGCTCCGTGAGGTCTGTTTGTGTTTGTGAACAGAGCCCCAGGACCAGCTTGCTTAGGGGACCCTTCTCTAGGTTAATCTCTCTGTAGGTGATGGCTTTGTTATGGAAGCTTTGGAAATCACTTCCTTTTAGGTGGTTGTAGAATTTAATGGCTCTTTCCTGGATTTTGATAATTAGTGGGTATTGGCTTAATTTTGCTCTGCATGCATTATTTGGTGTTTTGCGTAGTACACAGAAGATGTTTTTGAAGAATCCTACATGCAGAGTCTCAATTTGGTTTTTGTCCCATTTTGTGAATTCTTGGTTGGTGAGCAGACCCCAGACCTCACAACCATAAATGGGAATGGCTTCTATATAACTGATTCAAGTACTTTTAGCCAGATCCTAATTAGGATATCAAATGTTATGTTCCTTTTGTTGGCGTAGAAGGCTCTTCTTGCCTTGTCTCTCAGATCGTTCACAGCTTTGTGGAAGTTACCTGTGGTGCTGATGTTTAGGCCGAGGTAGGTATAGTTTTTTGTGTGCTCTAGGGTAACGGTGTCCAGATGGAATTTGTATTTTTGGTCCTAGCAACTGGACCTTTTTTGGAACACCATTACTTTTGTCTTACTGAGATTTACTGTCAGGGCCCAGTTCTGACAGAATCTGTGCAGAAGATCTAGGTGCTGCTGTAGGCCCTCCTTGGTTGGGGACAGAACCACAGATCATCAGTAGACATTTGACTAGTAGGGTGTTGCAGACTGTTCTAGTGCACGTGCCAATTCGTTGATATATATGTTGTAGAGGGTGGGGCTCAATCTGGATCCCTGTCTCACCCCACAGCCCTCTCCAGTCTCTCTCTCCAGTCTCTCTCAAGAGTTTCTCTCTCCAGTCTCTCTCAAGAGTTTCTCTCTCCAGTCTCTCTCAAGAGTTTCTCTCCCCAGTCTCTCTCCCCAGTCTCTCTCTCAGTCTCTCTCAAGAGTTTCTCTCCCCAGTCTCTCTCTCCAGTCTCTCTCAAGAGTTTCTCTCTCCAGTCTCTCTCTCCAGTCTCTCTCTCCAGTCTCTCTCCCCAGTCTCTCTCTCCAGTCTCTCTCAAGAGTTTCTCTCTCCAGTCTCTCTCCCCAGTCTCTCTCTCCAGTCTCTCTCAAGAGTTTCTCTCTCCAGTCTCTCTCAAGAGTTTCTCGCTCCAGTCTCTCTCTCAAGAGTTTCTCTCTCCAGTCTCTCTCTCCAGTCTCTCTCAAGAGTTTCTCTCTCCAGTCTCTCTCTCCAGTCTCTCTCTCCAGTCTCTCTCAAGAGTTTCTCTCCCCAGTCTCTCTCAAGAGTTTCTCTCTCCAGTCTCTCTGTCTCTCTCAAGAGTTTCTCTCTCCAGTCTCTCTGTCTCTATCAAGAGTTTCTCTCCCCAGTCTCTCTCAAGAGTTTCTCTCTCCAGTCTCTCTCTCAGTCTCTTTAAAGAGTTTCTCTCTCCAGTCTCTCTGTCTCTATCAAGAGTTTCTCTCTCCAGTCTCTCTCTCTCAGTCTCTCTCAAGAGTTTCTCTCCCCAGTCTCTCTCTGTCTCTCAAGAGTTTCTCTCTCCAGTCTCTCTCTGTCTCTCTCAAGATTTTCTCTCCCCAGTCTCTCTCAAGAGTTTCTCTCTCCAGTCTCTCTCAAGAGTTTCTCTCCCCAGTCTCTCTCTGTCTCTCAAGAGTTTCTCTCTCCAGTCTCTCTCTGTCTCTCTCAAGATTTTCTCTCCCCAGTCTCTCTCAAGAGTTTCTCTCTCCAGTCTCTCTCTTCTCAGTCTCTCTCAAGAGTTTCTCTCCCCAGTCTCTCTCTGTCTCTCAAGAGTTTCTCTCTCCAGTCTCTCTCTCTCTGTCTCTATCAAGAGTTTCTCTCTCCAGTCTCTCTCTCTCAGTCTCTCTCAAGAGTTTCTCTCTCCAGTTTCTCTGTCTCTATCAAGAGTTTCTCTCTCCAGTCTCTCTCTCAGTCTCTCTCAAGATTTTCTCTCCCCAGTCTCTCTCAAGAGTTTCTCTCTCTCAGTCTCTTTAAAGAGTTTCTCTCTCCAGTCTCTCTCTCAGTCTCTCTCAAGAGTTTCTCTCTCCAGTCTCTCTCTCAGTCTCTCTCAAGAGTTTCTCTCTCCAGTCTCTCTCTCTGTCTCTATCAAGAGTTTCTCTCTCCAGTCTCTATCTCTCAGTCTCTCTCAAGAGTTTCTCTCTCCAGTCTCTCTGTCTCTATCAAGAGTTTCTCTCTCCAGTCTCTCTCTCTGTCTCTCTCAAGAGTTTCTCTCTCCAGTCTCTCTCAAGGGGGTCTCTTACCTCTCTCTCTCCCCAGTCTCTCTCAAGGCAGTCTCTCTCCTGTCTCTCCCAAGAGTCTCTCTATCCAGTCTTTCTCTACATCTCGCTCTCTCTCCATTATATTCAATTCAATTCAAAGGGCTTTATTGGCATGGGAAACATGTGTTAACATTGCCAAAGCAAGTGAAGTAGATAATATACAACAGTGAAATAAACAATCAAATGAACAGTAAACATTACACTCACAGAAGTTCCAAAAGAATAAAGACATTACAAATGTCATATTATGTATATATACAGTGTTGTAACAATGTGCAAATGGTTAAAGTACAAAAGGGAAAATAAAAAACATAAATATGGGTTGTATTTACAATGGTGTTTGTTCTTCACTCTCTCTCTCTCTCCCTCTCTCTGTCTCTCTCCCTCACCCCACTATGCCCCTCCCTTTATTTACGTATCAGGAGAAGTCCTACTCAGGGAGGAGGGGTGAGTGAGGGGTGAAGTGTGTGTTTGGTGTGTGTGAAGGGGTCGTGGTGAGGTTTGTGGATGTGTTTGGTGTGTGTGTGAAGGGGTTGTGGGGAGGTTTGTGGATGTGTTTGGTGTGTGTGTGAAGGGGTCGTGGGGAGGTTTGTGGATGTGTTTGGTGTGTGTGTGTGAAGGGGTCGTGGAGAGGTTTGTGGATGTGTTTGGTGTGTGTGTGATGGGGTCGTGGGGAGGTTTGTGGATGTGTTTGGTGTGTGAAGGGGTCGTGGGAAGGTTTATGGATGTGTTTGGTGTGTGAAAGGGTCATGGGGAGGTTTGTGGATGTGTTTGGTGTGTGTGTGAAGGGGTTGTGGGGAGGTTTGTGGATGTGTTTGGTGTGTGAAGAGGTCGTGGGGAGGTTTGTGGATGTGTTTGGTGTGTGTGAAAGGGTCGTGGGGAGCTTTGTGGATGTGTTTAGTGTGTGTGAAGGGGTCGTAGAGAGGTTTGTGGATGTGTTTGGTGTGTGTGTGAAGGGGTCCTGGAGAGGTTTGTGGATGTGTTTGGTGTGTGTGAAGGGGTCATGGGGAGGTTTGTGGATGTGTTTGGTGTGTGTGTGTGAAGGGGTCGTGGGGAGGTTTGTGGATGTGTTTGGTGTGTGTGTGAAGGGGTCGTGGAGAGGTTTGTGGATGTGTTTGGTGTATGTGTGAAGGGGTCGTGGAGAGGTTTGTGGATGTGTTTGGTGTGTGTGTGAAGGGGTCGTGGAGAGGTTTGTGGATGTGTTTGGTGTGTGTGTGAAGGGGTTGCTTCATAATATGTCCAGTAGGATAAGATCATTTTAATCATGTCAATGTGTGAATGTTCAGTGTACGTGTTTAACCCGTTGTAGGGGAAACAATATGGAGGAAGGGCTGAGGTGTGTGTGCGTGCGTGTGTGTGTGTTTGTGCGTGTGTTCGTGTGAAGCACAACCTCCTTTGTTGTCCGTCCCTTCCCCTACAACACCCAAAGATGAGAGGCGTTGCTATGACAACAGAGTAGAGTATCTAGAAGCAGAAGTCTACAGAGAGACAGGAAGCCATCCTTTGATTGATTGATGTGTGTTGTTGTTGTCTTGTGGATTCACCCACAAATCCCCTTAAGACACACATAACCTTACTTCCCTACCATAAACCAGTCATTCTATCACTCTGTGGTTCTGTGGTTGAATTGTGATGAAGATGGACTGGTCTGGAGGAGAGGGAATCATTCTAGAGAGAGGAAGTGGTTATGTTAAGGATACTGTAACATGTATGGATGCCTACATCAGTTAGCCATTTCAGTCTGCCATTTTCCTCTGGGTCTCCCCTTTCCGGGACTTAAATTGATAGGGATCTCTCTGCACACACATAGCCTTCATAAGAACAGGGTCTCAGGGAGCAAAACCCTACGCCCTCTCTCTGCCCCCCATGTCCACTCCCATGTCCACTCCCATGTCCCATATCCCTGGTATGATCTGGTCCCACTTCTCTGACCACTAACCCTTCCCTCCTGTCTCTACGCTCTAAAAAATATGGGTTCAACAAGGGTTCTTCTAAGATCCTCAAAGTTCTTTGAAGAGCCTTAGGGTTCTTGACACTGAAAATGGCCCCCAAAAGGTTCTTCCAAGGACCCCATAGGAGGTGGGGTTCATCAAGGAACCTCCTTAGTTGGTGGGGGGTTCTTGCATGAACCTAACTGCCCAACTGAAACATTTGGATTTGAATTTGAAAGGACAGCAGGTACAGGCACATAACTGAATAATGTAAAGATCTCCTCCATTTAAGGTTTGTCCCTTGTATGATCTAAATTAATATTGTTTTATGATGATACCCTCTATCTTTTTATATTTGTGCAAATCTTTCTAAAACAGAAAATGGACACAATTCAATGGTTATCAATCAACAAAGAGTTAAGAATATGTTGAAGGCTATAAGAATATGTTGAAGGCTATAAGAATATGTTGAAGGCTATAAGAATATGTTGAAGGCTATAAGAATATGTTGAAGGCTATAAGAATATGTTGAAGGCTATAAGAATATGTTGAAGGCTATAAGAATATGTTGAAGGCTATAAGAATATGTTGAAGGCTATAAAAATATGTTGAAGGCTATAAGAATATGTTGAAGGCTATAAGAATATGTTGAAGGCTATAAAAATATGTTGAAGGCTATAAGAATATGTTGAAGGCTAGCTGTACTGGGTGCAGATGACTGAACTGCTCACTGTTGTGTCTGTGTCTGCAGGTATACAGACGAGGAGGTATACAAAGGTATGTCTATTGGTATGTTACAGTGCCTTGCGAAAGTATTCGGCCCCCTTGAACTTTGCGACCTTTTGCCACATTTCAGGCTTCAAACATAAAGATATAAAAGAATCAACAACAAGTGGGACACAATCATGAAGTGGAACGACATTTATTGGATATTTCAAACTTTTTTAACAAATCAAAAACTGAAAAATTGGGCGTGCAAAATTATTCTGCCCCTTTACTTTCAGTGCAGCAAACTCTCTCCAGAAGTTCAGTGAGGATCTCTGAATGATCCAATGTTGACCTAAATGACTAATGATGATAAATACAATCCACCTGTGTGTAATCAAGTCTCCGTATAAATGCACCTGCACTGTGATAGTCTCAGAGGTCCGTTAAAAGCGCAGAGAGCATCATGAAGAACAAGGAACACACCAGGCAGGTCCGAGATACTGTTGTGAAGAAGTTTAAAGCCGGATTTGGATACAAAAAGATTTCCCAAGCTTTAAACATCCCAAGGAGCACTGTGCAAGAGATAATATTGAAATGGAAGGAGTATCAGACCACTGCAAATCTACCAAGACCTGGCCGTCCCTCTAAACTTTCAGCTCATACAAGGAGAAGACTGATCAGAGATGCAGCCAAGAGGCCCATGATCACTCTGGATGAACTGCAGAGATCTACACCTGAGGTGGGAGACTCTGTCCATAGGACAACAATCAGTCGTATATTGCACAAATCTGGCCTTTATGGAAGAGTGGCAAGAAGAAAGCCATTTCTTAAAGATATCCATTAAAAGTGTTGTTTAAAGTTTGCCACAAGCCACCTGGGAGACACACCAAACATGTGGAAGAAGGTGCTCTGGTCAGATGAAACCAAAATTTAACTTTTTGGCAACAATGCAAAACGTTATGTTTGGCGTAAAAGCAACACAGCTTATCACCCTGGCCACACCATCCCCACTGTCAAACATGGTGGTGGCAGCATCATGGTTTGGGCCTGCTTTTCTTCAGCAGGGACAGGGAAGATGGTTCAAATTGATGGGAAGATGGATGGAGCCAAATACAGGACCATTCTGGAAGAAAACCTGATGGAGTCTGCAAAAGACCTGAGACTGGGACGGAGATTTGTCTTCCAACAAGACAATGATCCAAAACATAAAGCAAAATCTACAATGGAATGGTTCAAAAATAAACATATCCAGGTGTTAGAATGGCCAAGTCAAAGTCCAGACCTGAATCCAATCGAGAATCTGTGGAAAGAACTGAAAACTGCTGTTCACAAATGCTCTCCCTCCAACCTCACTGAGCTCGAGCTGTTTTGCAAGGAGGAATGGGAAAGAATTTCAGTCTCTCGATGTGCAAAACTGATAGAGACATACCCCAAGCGACTTACAGCTGTAATGGCAGCAAAAGGTGGCGCTACAAAGTATTAACTTAAGGGGGCTGAATAATTTTGCACGCCCAATTTTTCAGTTTTTGATTTGTTAAAAAAGTTTGAAATATCCAATAAATGTCGTTCCACTTCATGATTGAGTCCCACTTGTTGTTGATTCTTCACAAAAAAATACAGTTTTATATCTTTATGTTTGAAGCCTGAAATGTGGCAAAAGGTCGCAAAGTTCAAAGGGGCCGAATACTTTCGCAAGGCACTGTATGTTATGCAGATCACTTTTACCGTCTTCCTCCCTTAGCACTTCAATGAATATCCCAGAGGCCTCTACATTATGGACAAGGTATGTGTATGAAAACCATTACCAAAACTGGGTTTTTTTCATTCACATTCACCACAAAAAACAAGGTATGGTTGTGTGCATGTTTTGTTAATCATCTGTATAATTACAATGTTTTGGATTCCCAGACTTCCCTCTCCCTACACCTCTGATGAATATAGCAGGAAACCTGTTCGATCACCATGCACTGCTAAATCATTCTGGCTATGGATACGGAGAACATCAACACATTAACATCAACAGGCCAGAGGATAAACCCATTGGACTTGGGGCTCTGCTGCGAGTTTACCTCCTATTTGGATTTTTCTTTGCCACGAAAATGATAGTAAACACTGACAACAAAAATATTGTCATTGTTATGTGAATTTTTATTATTATTATTAATAATTCTAATAATAGGGGAGGGGTGTAGTTAAAAAATGAACCCCAAAAGGTTCTTTGAGGATTCATTAAAAGGGGTTCTTTGAAGAACTTATAGGGGTTCCCCCACAGTTTCAATTTGAACAACCCCTAAAGGATACTCCAGGAACCTTTTCTTTAAGAGTGTAGCCTCTCACTGTGTAATATTTGTAGTTTTGTTAACACTGTAAATAGCCAACTCTCATGGTCTCCATTTTGGTTTCATCTATAACCAGTGTTGGGGAAGCTACTCTTAAAATATATTTTACCAAGCTACCAATTACTTCACACAGGAAGAAGTTAAACTACACTAAATCTACCCTTAAGAAAAATATAGTTTACTTAATTAAAGTTACTTTGAAAAAGTAGTTCACTACATCCAAAGGACTTTGTGATAAATTTTCATTTCTAAATCTGAAGAAGTGTGATAGACTACAAATTGCAAAAACATATAATTCTGGAGTCAGATGTTTCAAGTGAGAATAAGGTCGGTCTGATGCCGAAAACGACGGAAATTCTTGCCTCCTTCACCCATATTTAATTGTATTTTTGTTAAAACTGTAATGTGTAGTTCCAGTAGTTTTCTACACCGCTACATGTAAAAAAAAACACTCCCAAGATTTTAATTTAGTTTAAGTACCACCAAGCTACTGGAAAACATAGTGAAATCACTAGTTGAACTACATGTAGTTCACTACTCCTCATCACTGTATATAACTAACTTGCATTAGTATAACACCATATACAAAGGCAAAGGTTATGGGGGAAGTTATGGGGGAAGACCATCGTGCCTGTGTAAAAACTCAATCCCAAGAATTCATTAGAAACAAACAGAAAAGCGAGATGGCGCCATCAGATGGGGCTGGTGATTGGGTGTCCTGCACTCCCCAGCTCCTTCCTGTACCTGACCCCCGGTTGACCCTTAGACAGCCCCTCTGAGAGGAGTAAAGGGCTTTTTTTCTGCTGGCAGGGGCTGGAGGGAGGTGGGGTGGTTGGGTTTGAGCTGCAAACGCCAGAATTCCTGTGCCGTTAGCCTGAGCGCTAGTAGTGCTATCGCCTCCATCACTCCAACTGCCGCACTGATATAATTGCAGCCTGTGATCTCTGGCGGGCCAAAACGCTCTCATTTTCCTCAAAGATCAGTTTGAAGTTCCTCAAACCCCCCACCACCCTTTTGTCACCCTTCACCCCTCCACTCCATCCTACCCCCTCCCCTCTCTTGCTCTCCCTCTTGTTCATGTTCAAAAATACACATGTTCAATCTCTTTCTCTCAACTTCCCTCCTCTCCCTCTGTTCATATTGTAGCTTGCCCCACCTCACCTTCTCCTCTCTCACTCCAATGTTACTCATTGCATTTAAAGTTTCAAGTTGCTTCAAGGTTTTAATTCTTGATTTATGTAATAAGCGCCTAATAGTTTAACTCTTGTTTGGTCTTGGAATCTCTGTGCTGTTGTTTTGGAGCGAACTGTTGAGCGTGTCCTCCTCGTCCTGTTCTGGAACGGCCCATCCAGACATAGACCATGACATCATTCTAGGACTTTCTACAGATGTTTATTACAGAGAGTTGACCGTGCACTCTGAATTCTACACCAAAACGTGTCCTCAGTCCGACTCTGTCTATGTCCCTGGTCCTGGCAGGATAAAGCGCTGTGGTGAACAGTTACCATTCTGCTGGACTTGATCTGAAACAGAATCCCTGATGTGTTTAGTTATGTAAATACTTGTTACTCGACATTCCGTGCTCCTAATCATGCATCTGTTTGAGGTCAATCCATTGTTTGGAGGTTTTGGAAAACCATCAGATCATCTGTACTGAATTTCCCACTGATATATGATATGACATAATGTGATATGCTTTAATATGATGTGATGTAGTACAACCAGAGCTACAACCTCTGGAATGGGCACTTGGCATCTCCATAGACAGCCTCACCCACTTCACCCTCTCCATTGCCCAATTGGCACCCTGGCACCATTCAATCAGAGGCTGGGATGGAGAATGTGGTCTGAAATGTAATTGATAAGGCAGTGATGATGACTTGGTAGTGTTCTCAGAGAGAGAGAGAGAGAGAGAGAGAGAGAGAGAGAGAGAGAGAGAGAGAGACAGAGAGAGAGAGAGAGAGAGAGAGAGAGAGAGAGAGAGAGAGAGAGAGAGAGAGAGAGAGAGAGAGAGAGAGAGAGAGAGAAAGAGATGGGCTTGATTTACTGTAGATCTCCAGTCACTCTGGGCTCATCTGCCACGTCTTCTTCACATGGGACGACGAGGTCTCTCTTTCTGTGTGTGCGCACGCATACTTACATGTGTCTGCGCCGTTCCGTTTGTGTGTGTGTGATAGTTAAACGGGACTAACTGAATAGCTGATTGAGTGTGCTGTAAACATACTGTTACTGTGTGAGAAACTCTCTTTCTGAGCTAAACATTCTCCTCTGGCTGACATTCCTGTTCTTCTCTGTAAACTTCCCCTTTAAGCAGCAGTGGACCTCCTACATTAAAGGTTCAGTGGTGTGAATGTCCAGTAACCAGAATAAACGAGCATTCATTCATCCCCATTAACGTATTGGGATTGCAGGCAGTTACCAAGGTCAAGTGTGTGCCCTCGAGCTGAGTTAGAGACTGTTACACTGTGTGTGATAATGTGTTTATCTCAGCATGTATGTGTGTATGTGTGTGTGCGTGTTTCTCAGTGTGCGTGTTTCTCAGTGTGTGTGTGTGTGTGTGTGTGTGTGTGTGTGTGTGTGTGTGTGTGTATTTGCATGTGGTTTGAGTGGGTCTGGGCCAGTCCTTGTTTCTGCAGATCCTTAACTCACCTGCAGGCCAGGTCTGCTCCTTATCACTCCCCTGTTCTGATTGGCTCTTATCAGCCCTCTGAGCTCTGATTGGCCCTTATCTGCTGGCCATGCTCTGATTGGGGGTCATAAAGCAGCGCTGTAATGGACCATGAATAGCCAGATAACACACTGATACCAAGGTTCGACCCAAACACAACCACAGTGAAAACACAACCAGACACACGTCCTCCACCTACCACCATACTCATCCTTTTCTTCCTCTCTCCTCCCCCATCACCTCCCACACAAGGGATGTTGGAGCTGCTGACAAAATGGCCATACAGTTTATTTCCTGCTCTGTGCTCTCACAGTCAGTCATTATGTTTGTAGGTGTACTGGTCTGCATGTGACTTTTCAGACCTATGTAAAAAGGGATGTACTTGCTGTTGTACTAAATCTGTTGGACTCTCTGTTCACCGTTGTTCCTGTTTGAAATGTCTCTGTTCATCCTCACTGGAAGATTTGGCGTGTTCCTTTATTTGACACAACCTGACTCACTGCAGCGGTTTCTTCCTTGGGCTTGATATGTTCTACATTATTCCTCTGGGGGGCAGTAGTAAGCTACAGTGCTGGACATTGTGTTTGTGTGAGAGAGAGCAAGAAAGGGTGTTGTACTGTAAAAGAGAGAGCGAGAGAGTGTTTTTTTATAAAGGATGAGTGTGTTGTAAAGCTGGTGGGGCCGTAGAGACACAGAGACAGGGGGGTTTAATAGATTTAGAACAGGAGGAGAAGGGACATTTTAACTCCTCTTCTTCACTGAACAGAGAGAAGAGGGGGGGCAAATAAAGGCTGTAGTGTCAGTGTCTGTCTCATGTAGTGAGAGAAAGTACAGCAGTCCCTGTTCTCTCTCTCTCTCTCTCTCTCTCTCTCTCTCTCTTTCGTTCTCTTCCAATCTCCCTCTCCATTTCTTTTTCATTCTCTCTCTCTCTCTCTCTCTCTCTCTCTCTCTCTCTCTTTTGTTCTCTTCCAATCTCTCTCTCCATTTCTTTTTCATTCTCTCTCTCTCTCTGAATGTTTCTCTCTTGCTGCCATCCCCCCTCCAAGGCCCTTAGATTTATCTCAGCGCTGTGCCTGTGGTTTTATCATGCCATGTTATCACGATTCCTCTTTCTCCCTCTCGCTCTCTCTCCTTCCTTCCATCTCCCTCCTTCGCTCTCCTATCCTCTGTCTCCATGTTGTGATTCCTAACTTCAGATATAACCCAGCCAATCACACAGGGTTAACCTGCAGTCTCCATACATGACATCTGTGACCTCTGTCTCTATTGGCTCTGTGTAATTGCATACTAATTACATTTATTACATTACAGTGATTAGTGATGTTTGGGATCACACACCAGGATCCTCAAATCAATCACATATGCCTTGTTTGTCTCTGATTCTTTACACAACCAAATGAGTGTTGTCTTCTACACGTTTACTACTGAATAATGTATATGTCGGTTTGTATTCTTGTGAGAGTATAAATCTAGTAAAGTGCATGTCTATCCAAACCACTTCATGTGGAAGGTTTTATGTGCGTTGTGTTAGTCTAATTGTTTTGTCTTCCTATCTCAGTGCATGACCTTTGGTTCTTTGGTCCATGTCAAACTCGTCCGAATCTCAATGATCATGAATTCTGAGGGAATGACTCCCTCTCCATTCACAACCTTCAGAGAACCTCTGAGCCTTTATCTGGGAAAGTTTCTCTTTAATTTGAATAATTCTCTAAAAGGGAGATGTGGGAGGGAAGTCCTAAAGTCCTGCATCTGAATGAGATCTGAGAATAGGAAGGAGGGAGAGAGTCTGTGATATGGATTAGAGAATATGGATGGATGGATATCTCTCACACACACATTTAAGTGCATGCAAGCCTTCTCTCATTATTTTGATTTAACTAGTCAGTTAAGAACACATTCTTATTCACAATGATGGCCTACCCCGGCCAAACCCGGCCTACCCCGGCCAAACCCGGACAACTGGGCGCCGCCCTATGGGACTCCCAATCACAGCCAGATGTGATTCAGCCTGGATTCGAACCAGGGACTGTAGTGACGCCTCTTGCACTGAGATGCAGTGCCTTAGACCGCTGCACCACTCATTTGCAGTGAGGCCTTGGGTGGAGGAGCAGGTTCTACACACACATAAATATACACACACATACACACACTCAGACAGACACTCACTCAGACACACACACTCAGACAAACAGACTCACACATCCCACATACAGTAAATGGAGGGTTAGGAGGTTTCATTGGAAGGGAGAGAGGGTCTAAGATGGGTCTGTGAGCAGACTGTATCTCACTACTTAGGAGTGTGATAGCCATCATTCACAATAATATTTAGCACGTGCTGCATATTAATGAAGCACTAATAATGAAAATGAGAAACAGAACACTCTCTCTCTGTCTGTATTTGTCTCTGTTTCTCTCTCTTCTCTGTTCATGGCACATCCCCTCCCTCCATCGCCTCCCCTCTTCTTCTGATAATCTGCTTTCACAGAAAGATGGACCAAAGGAGCAGAGGTTAGAACCTTCACTACTATCTCCTTTCTCTCTCCCTCTCTACTCTCTTCTACTATCTCCTCTCTCTCGCCCTCTCTACTCTCCTTTACTATCTCCTTTCTCTCTCTCCCACTCTACTATCCTCTACTATCTCTTTTCTCTCTCTCCCGCTCTACTCTCCTCTACTATCTCCTTTCTCTCTCCCTCTCTACTCTCCTTTACTATCTCCTTTCTCTCTCTCCCACTCTACTATCCTCTACTATCTCTTTTCTCTCTCTCCCGCTCTACTCTC